>NW_023188141.1:0-1178 GCF_002007445.2 Ailuropoda melanoleuca | reverse complement strand
AAGCCAGGTACAGGACAAGGTGGGGATGGAGCCATTCCAAGAAGAAAGGAGGGAAGGAGCAAAGATTCTAACGCCAGAGAGCATGGTGTGAGCGTGCACTCATGCACACGCATGCACACATGCACGCATACCCACATATCTGTTTATGTGTGTGGAACTATGGGACTTCTATCCAAGAGGCATTCTCTGCATTCATTCTCTATCAGTTCTGCTTAGTGATAGCAGGAAATCTAGTAATTGCAAATTCAATGTCATATGGAAAAATGTCTAGATATCCATTTGTAGATATCTATTTATAATTTGTGATAAGTTTAGGTACTTTTTCAGAATATCATGTTTCTTTTTTAAGAGTTAGTGCTTTGCTGTTATATGATTTGAGCTCTGAGTATGTGCTAGAGATTGTGAAATATATAAAAGAAATGCAAATGTCAGCACTTGGGCAATTGTTAGGTAAGAGCCAGTGAAGTCTGCTTTTCCCCACTGCTTTAAGATGTATCAGAAACCTTGATGCAAAACCATTCGTCAGCAATCACTAGTGTATGTCTTCAGTTTTCAAGTTCTTGAACTTTTCCTCATTTTTGAGTCCTTCAAAAGAGTGATGACATTTGCCAAGTTTGAGCCAGGGCATGGATAATAGGTGCCATTCATGAGAAATATTCAGTCACATCACAATGTAGTGTGAACACAGCATTTCTGGGAAGTTGATGTCGAACTTGCTTCTGATTTCAGAACCAACCATTAAATGTATTCTGTTTATGATACATTCAAGTGCTTGTAACTCTGTGTTTAGGTGACTTAGAAATTCAGTGGTTAAATGGCATGTGGAGCTCATTTAAGGAACTCACTGAAGCTAAATTAAGGTAGTTGCTTAACAGGTAATATGAATATTTATGATGTTACCCATTATGGTGATTCAAGACCAGCAATGAAGCCATTGCCACCACCACCACTACTAAAACACCAATGTGTGGTTTTTCTTTTTTTCTGGAATCATCTCTGAAGACAGAGAAGAAAATATATGGCTTCTGAAAAAATTAAAATAGTGGAAACACACCTAAGAAATTTCTGTAGGAAATTGCCAATAAATGCTTGCTACATACTTTTATAATTTCTCATCCATATTTGTTTCAACCTCTTCCTTTTCAGTGGTTTTCACTTTCACTTAGCTGATTGGTAGA
>NW_023188140.1:776-1201 GCF_002007445.2 Ailuropoda melanoleuca | reverse complement strand
AGTCTTAGCACTATCATCAGCCTTCGTGACTAGGGATCCATGAGGGAAAGTGGTCACGGAAGCCTGACGAGTGTGCCCTCTAGTGGTCTCTGAGAACCACACAGTTCAGGGAAATATCAAGGAACATGATCTCTCATGAGTAAGGGAGCATGAGTGAAAAAGTTCACGATTTTCGAGGACTCAGCGCCCTTCTTCTTGGCAATCAAGCAGAGCGTCCAGGAAAACACCTCCAGCGAACATCAGCCTTTTCCCTGGGGATCCTGATTCCACACTGCTTGTATGGTCCTGGGACGTATCCTATCACACCTGCCGTGGCAAGGGAACGAAAAGGCCAAAGGCGAGTCCGTCAGAAACAACACCGTGCAGAGCCAGTCTTAGCACTATCATCAGCCTTCGTGACTAGGGATCCATGAGGGAAAGTGGTC
>NW_023188140.1:0-550 GCF_002007445.2 Ailuropoda melanoleuca | reverse complement strand
TGCTTGTATGGGCCTGGGACGTATCCTATCACACCTGCCATGGCAATGGAACGAAAAGGCCAAAGGCGAGTCTGTCAGAAACAACGCCGTGCAGGTCCAGTCTTAGCACTATCATGAGCCTTCGTGACTAGGGATCCATGAGGGAAAGTGGTCGCGGAAGCCTGACGAGCGTGCCCACTAGCGGTCTCTGAGACACCACACAGTTCAGGGAAATATCAACGAACATGATCTCTCATGAGTAAGGGAGCATGAGTGAAAAAGTTCAGGATTTTCGAGGACTCAGCGCCCTTCTTCTTGGCAATCAAGCAGAGCGTCCAGAAAAACCCCTCCAGCGAACATCAGGCTTTTCATGGGGTCCCTGATTCCACACTGCTTGTATGGGCCTGGGACGTATCCTATTACACCTGCCGTGGCAATGGAACGGAAAGGCCAAAGGCGAGTCCGTCAGAAACAACACCGTTCAGAGCCAGTCTTAGCAATATCATCAGCCTTCGTGACTGGGGATCCATGAGGGAAAGTGGTCGCGGAAGCCTGACGAGCGTGCCCACTA
>NW_023188139.1:0-3526 GCF_002007445.2 Ailuropoda melanoleuca | reverse complement strand
AAAAAAGTCTTAAACTGTATAAATCATATTGCCAGCGGCACTGTTTGTATTTTATTCTGAGTCAACTGTTTTGTATCATGGGATAAAGCAAATGAATGATTATATGGATTTGAGAACGGACATTTTCAACAAGAGACAAGACATATAAGATCAATGCAGTTAAATAAAAACCCTATGTTCTTAAAAGTGAGACTATCAGTAAATTACATCATGAGTTCTTAGTAAGACAAACAAGCTGTTCACTGAAAAAGCCTAGATACGATGACCGACCCAATAGCAACAAAAAACTTTACAAGAAACAAGCCCTAGCACCCAAATTATTACTTTTAATACCATTTCCCAGAATTCTGGAGAAATTGCTGATTCCATGTCTGTGATATGTATGAAATGAACCTGGAACTTGTTGTCATATGAGATATTAAGAAACTGCCAAATGACAGAAGAGTCAACAGCACATTTAAATTTAAAGAGGCTCCCATTGGCTGAAAAAGGACTACTGAACGTAAATGCATTGACCAGTTACAATGGATTGACACAAATACACAAAATGTGGTAGATGATAAATTCGCTGATTGCATCTAGGGGATGTTCAGAGCCAATCTGTTATTTTGAAAACCAATAAATAAAAGGAAATAATCAAGCAAACTGAATCTGTATACAAACTGTACATTAGGGTAATAAATGAAGTGGGAGTGACAGAATTTTAATAATTTAACACCATAAATAATGGACCTAGGCAATAATCATTAATGGCTATTAACATCATTAAAAAAGTTAACTGAATTTTATATGCTTCTGGATGGAAATACAACATGTTATCTGAAGCATTCTTGTGAAAAAATTAAAGCTAAATCTGATCCGTTCTCAAGATCTTACTACCAATTTACAGGAAATAGAGGGGAAAGTGGAACATGTTAATTGACACATTGGAAAGCAACCAGCAAAATCCAGACTGTGGGAAACTATACAGAATTAATGACCTGGTTCGGGGCGCCTGGGTGGCATGGCGGTTAAAGCGCCTGCCTTCGGCTCAGGGCGTGATCCCGGCGTTACGGGATCGAGCCCCACATCGGGCTCCTCCACTGTGAGCCTGCTTCTTCCTCTCCCACTCCCCCTGCTTGTGTTCCTTCTTTCGCTGGCTGTCTCTATCTCTGTTGAATAAAGAAATAAAAAATCTTTAAAAAAAAAAAAAAAGAATTAATGACCTGGTTCATCAAAAAAACTCTAAGAAGCAAAATTAAAAATGGAGAGGAAACTCACATAGCAAAAGAGCCTTCAGAACTATAGCAACCAATTATAATGTAGGAGTCTTATTTCAATATTGATTTGAAACAAAAAAGTAAAATAATAATGTCACCGACAACTTGAACACTTATTCATTATTTGATGCTCTTAGGAAATTGTAAAGTAGAATAGCTCTGTAGTTCTGTGTTTTAAAGAGCTCTTGTCTGTAAATCTCATTGATACACAGATGAAATAATGTAACATTAAGATATCTGGTGGAGACAGAGGAAAGTGGGTGGGGTAAAAACAAAACAAGATTGGTCAGGAGTTGATAATTAATGAAATTAATAGACACATGGAGGATTTATCTTATTTTTCCTAATTTTGTATGTATTTGAGAGGTTCTGTCTTAACCTTCATACTTTTGCATTTGCTCAAAATTTTCCAGTAGTTTAAGTACAGAAAAAGAAGAGATAAAAAATAACATACTAGTTGGGAATAGGAGGTAGGGAGAAGAGGAGTAGGAACCCTTGCTTATTAAAATAAAATGAATGGTTTTCAACTTGTATTACTGTATTTGAGTAAAACAGATTCTGAATCTTTGTTTGAAAACAGCCCTATTTTTAACTATAAAAAATATAAGATTTGTAGTCTTAAATCTGCAACCAGTCATTCATCTGTTTTATTTTGGTTTCTCTCCCCACCTCCCAAACCCCAGTAATTTCAAGCAAACACTTCCTTCAAGACCTGAGAAAAATGTAACTAACTAGGAAGCTCATGGTTTATATTTTTAACAAACACCTTTTATCCAAGAAGATAAATATCAGTATTGTCTATTTTCTCTCTAAAAGCATGAAGAGTCTCATATAACACACTTCATTAGCATAGAAATGGATTTTTTATGTGTAATTTACCCCCCCATACACATACCTTATAGTTCTAGTATTTATAAAAAGCATAAAAACATTAAAGAACAAATTTTTTAAAAATATAAGATTAACATCTGAATTGGAATTAAAGTAGGTCAGATAAGCGGTAACAAATTAATTTAAAAGCAAGCAAATAAGTGTAATCTTAGAAAGCCCTATATTTTATGCATTCCTGGGAGATTTAACCCACAGTTACTGAAAATTGAATAAACTCTCATTTGTGAGTTTATTACACTGTTTTGAGGAGTCATTAGCTTAGCTCCGTACAGCAATGTATTATGGTATGGCTGAACCAGTGATCACAGTCCTTGATGGAAATAAAAGCATCATTTTGCTCTCTAGGAGCTATTTATTGCTAATGTAAACAAGGTTAAGAAGAATATAAATGCAATAGGGAAGACAGTAAATGATCAGCAACTACCTAATTTAACTTTAACATTTTCATGAGAGAATGCTGACTCAGGACCCAAGAAAGAACTTTTAAAAGAGAGCTAAAGTTTCAGCCATATCACGTAACCAAATACGGAGAAAAAGATTTGTCTTATAATGGATTATCTGGATACACCCAGCCTCCTCTGTAACCCCAACAACTACACGTCTCAGAGATTCTGAGTCACACTCTCAGGTCAAGTTTCTATTGTAATGAAAGCTTCCAGAGAACCTAAGCATATCTGAATATCAATACCATAACTGTTTTATGCAGACATTGATAATATGGTAGAGTATAAAGATTCTACCCTAAATTTACCTTTTAGAGAAGAGTGTGTATGTAGGGGATGCGGTGACCCATCACCCACATCCCTCTTCAGGAATTAAGGGATTTGTTCCACCAGCTCTCTCGGGGAGTTACCTCAGCTAAAGACAGCCACCTCCTCACCCAAGGCCATGCCCTAGTCCTGTGACAGCCGTCTTCCAATAACTGATCAACATGGGGATATGAAGGCCTGGCGACATTGCCCCAACTTGGGACAACTCTAAAGGGATCTCCCAAGTTCATAGCTCCCCATGGGCAGGTTGAGGACTTCAATAAGACCACACCACCAACCTCCTTTTTTCCCTGTCCAACTCTGCTTTCTTTCTTCCCTCCTCTACCTTAGGTGTGATCTCCAGCACACTTTCTAATGCACTTCCTGTATGCTAATCTCTGAACCTGATTCAGAGTCCTGCTTCTCAGGAATCTGTGCAGTAGGCATCAACAACTTGTGGGGGAAGGAGACAAAATGCATGCATTTTTTTCTATCTTATAGATAACAAAATTGTTTAAGACTAAGTAGATACTAGATTAAGGTACATCCCCAGGTACAATTTGCATAGCAGTGTATCTTTAAGTGCCAAAGGCTGGGATAACTGGGTAAATTTTATTCACAATGAAG
>NW_023188138.1:0-1006 GCF_002007445.2 Ailuropoda melanoleuca | reverse complement strand
ATACTCACTTGAGTGGACTTCACAGTCGAATGGAAATGACAGAGAGAGAAAGCAAAGATGGGGCAGCAAAATAAATAAATAAATAAATAAATAAATAAATAAATAAATAAATAAATGCTTAACTTTTCCAGATTTTATGAAAAGTAGAAATGTACAAATAAAAAGGTGGTCNGTAGAAATGTACAAATAAAAAGGTGGTTGAAGAGCGTCAAGGAGAGTGAAAATAGGGAAGCCCATGCTGACTCTTTCACACTGTTGAAAACCAAAGGTCAAGAGCAAGCCTTGAAAGCAACAAGAGAGAAACAATACAAGAGAACCATTGTCCAATTAACGGACAACTTCAGGAGCCACAAGGCCAAGGGAGAGGGGAACAGCATCTTTAAAGTGCTGGAAGACAGCAATTTTCATCTCAGAATTCCGCATCTAGTAAAAAATCCTTCAAGCATGAAGGATTGGGATGATCAAAAGATTCAGAGATGGATGGTGGTGATGGTTGTACAACAACACGAATGTTTTTCATGCCACTGAATTTTACCTTTAAAAATGGATACTGCATGGTAGCTAACATAACATAATAAAAAATTAAAAACAAAACAATGGATAAAATAATAAATTTTATTATATATATTTTGCCACGATACTTTTTTTTTTTTTAAATAATGAAGTGGGGTGCCTGGGTGGCTCAGTCAGTTAAATATCCAACTCTTGCTCTTAGCTCAGTCTTGATCTCAGGGTTGTGAGTTCAAGCCCCATGTTGGGTTCCATCCTGGGCATGGAGCCTACTTAAAAAAAAAGAGAATGAAGGGAAAATCAGGACATTTTAGATAAAGAAAATGATGAGAATTCATCTCCAAAAGACTCAAATTTCAAGAAGTGCTAGAGGAACTTCCTAAAGCTGAAGGGAAATGACACCAGATGGGAGCTGGGACCCTTCGGGGAAAATGAAGAGTAACAGAAATAATAAATATTTGGGTAAATACAAAATACTATTTTTTCCTTTGTGCTT
>NW_023188136.1:0-786 GCF_002007445.2 Ailuropoda melanoleuca | reverse complement strand
CAGAAATTCATGGGTCTCATCCTGACCTAGGGATTCATGATATCTGAGTATAGAGACCCAGAGTCTGTTTTTAGTGGAAATCTCGGGTGATTTGTATATACATGAAATGTTCGCAAACACTGTTTAGAAAAGTCACCCTCAGTTAGGGCTTCCCATTGGAATTCCCTGTGTAGATTTTAGATCTACCATCTCGAGGGTTCCATCCCCAAGGGTTGTGGCACTTTTAGCATCCGTTAGGTATTGATGAAGGGGCCCAACTTACTCTATGGTGAGCCCAGTGCAGAGAGTGAAGCTCCCACGTACCGTTCTGAGAATGGGGCAGAGAGTGGTCAGTGGGGAAGCCTCGATAGGTAGGGCTGGATGCATAAGATTTGATAGCGGAGGTTCAGTCTACCCCACATTCCTGATGTTGTACCAGACTCTGTCTCCAGGAGATAAGTGCACTCAAAAATCAAAAAGGAATAAATCCCATAGGGGCCTCCACTGAGAATCTCCCTGCATGTACAGATTTTCACATGCCTCCACTAGCAATGCAAGAGCAATCAGATCCCATAGACCCTCAGTGGCCATGGGGAGGCTTTTGGATTTCACCGTGACTGCCCTGGAAGACACTAGAACAGAAGGTTATTCCTTGAGCATGTAGGGAGCATGTGAAGAATGAGACAGGAGCTGTCCCTCGGTGACCACCAGAGAATTAAAGATGGGCTTTCAGAATCATTCCATTCAGCAGAGCTTCCCAAACCCCATTTTAAGCTTCAGTTTTGTCCTTTGATCTTTAGCCTCCAC
>NW_023188135.1:0-1776 GCF_002007445.2 Ailuropoda melanoleuca | reverse complement strand
TAAGGCTGGAGCTTCACAAGACAACACAGGAAAAGGTTTAACCACCCACTACATGCCGTTCCCGTTCCAAAGCAGGGCCAGGTATGGGAATTGGAACAGGAGGGATGTGGTGTTCTACACATCACAGTTGCCACGAAGCAGCCACTAAATCAAATTTCCAGATCTAACACAGCTTTTTTTAAGGCTCCTTTGCAACACTGCTTCCGATGCAATAAAGCTACACACCAAGAACAACAATGAGGCCAGAACTGGTGAGAAGCGCGACTGGTGGCAAGTGGCTAAAAAGCAGCAGCTACAACAGCGGTCTGGGCATCTGGCGGGCAGCCTGTTGCGGTCAGGCTCGGTTCTCCTTGATGAAGGCTATCAGCCCGTTCGTTGAGGCATCGTGGGAGCTGACGGGCGCATCGGACTCCAGTTCAGGCTCAATTTTCTTTGCCAGTTGTTTTCCAAGCTCAACGCCCCACTGGTCATAGCTGTTAATATCCCACACCACTCCTTGGACAAAGATCTTGTGCTCGTACATAGCAATTAAGGCTCCAAGAATGAATGGGTTAAGCTTAGTAAAAGCAATGGAATTGGTTGGGCGGTTTCCTTCAAAGACCTTGTGTGGAAGCAGTTTCTCCAGAGCTTCTCCACTCAGTCCAGCAGCCTGCAATTCCTTGCGGGCCTCATCTGTTGTCTTGCCTTTCATTAATGCCTCTGTTTGAGCAAGGAAGTTGGCTAGAAGAATCTTGTGATGCACGCCGTTTCTGATTGGATGCTGTGTCTGGACTGGGATCAGGAAGTCACAAGGGATCATGCGAGTACCTTGATGAATGAGCTGATAGAAGGCATGTTGCCCATTGGTTCCAGGTTCGCCCCACACGATTGGTCCAGTATTATAGTTCACACGCGTGCCCTTCCTGGTAACGTACTTCCCGTTCGATTCCATGTCCCCCTGCTGGAAGTAAGCGGCAAAGCGGTGCATGTACTGGTCATACGGCAGCAGCGCATAGGTTTCTGTCCCATAGCAGTTGATGTACCAGACCCCCAACATGGCCAGCAGCACGGGGACGTTCTTCTCCAGGGGGGCCGAGCGGAAGTGATTGTCCATCCAATGGGCTCCAGCAAGCAGTTTCTCAAAATTGTCAAAACCAATATGCAGAGCGATGGAGAGGCCAATGGCTGACCACAGTGAGTAACGGCCACCAACCCAATCCCAGAACTCAAACATGTTTTCAGTGTCAATTCCAAAGTCTTTGACTTTAGGCCCATTGGTAGACAGGGCAACAAAATGCTTGGCCACTGCAGAAGGATCTTTAGCAGTGTGAAGGAACCATTCTTTGGCAGTTTCAGCATTTGTGATTGTTTCTTGAGTGGTAAAAGTCTTGGAGGCAATGATGAAGAGCACTGTCTCAGGATTCAGCTGTGCAAGCGTCTTGGCCATGTGAGTGCCANCCCGTTCGATTCCATGTCCCCCTGCTGGAAGTAAGCGGCAAAGCGGTGCATGTACTGGTCATACGGCAGCAGCGCATAGGTTTCTGTCCCATAGCAGTTGATGTACCAGACCCCCAACATGGCCAGCAGCACGGGGACGTTCTTCTCCAGGGGGGCCGAGCGGAAGTGATTGTCCATCCAATGGGCTCCAGCAAGCAGTTTCTCAAAATTGTCAAAACCAATATGCAGAGCGATGGAGAGGCCAATGGCTGACCACAGTGAGTAACGGCCACCAACCCAATCCCAGAACTCAAACATGTTTTCAGTGTCAATTCCAAAGTCTTTGACTTTAGGCCCATT
>NW_023188134.1:0-2416 GCF_002007445.2 Ailuropoda melanoleuca | reverse complement strand
GATAAAAAGAATAGCTATTTATTCTTCCCCCAATAACCTTTCTCTTTGTCTAGTATATAACATAAATTCCTATTAGTTCCCATGTTTACTTGGAATTACAACCAAAAGTAGTGTGAGAATAGAAATAGCTACATGAGTTCTCTCTGCCATTCTTCCTTTCAGCCTTTCCCTCTTCTCAAATACTGAATACTTGCATTTGGAGGAGGAAAAATTGTATTACAGGCTCCAATGGCCAATAAGCAAATGCACAAGGTCCACTTTGAATGTTTGTTCATTCATTCAACAAATAATTCTTGGATGCCTAACATGAACCAGGGAGTGGAGTTTCAGTAGGAAATTTTATAAACATTGTTCTTGTCCTCATGGAACATACAGTTTAAATGAGAAGACAAATATTAAAGAACCATATAAAAATGTGAAATTACAACTGTGATGGATATCTAACTAGGAGAAAATGATGTAGCTACAAAAATAGCATCACCATTTCCCATTTCTCTGGACATAACTCTGAGTAGGGACTTGGATTACAATTTAATAAAGTTATGAGCAACAATCCCAAAGTTTCAGCCATGTCTTTGCCTGATTAAGACAAAAGCCTTTCAAATATAAATTAATCATCACGAGCTATTTTCTCACTCCCAGCAATCCCAAAGAGGCCTCTGTAAAAGTGGAAGATGAAAGGAACTATCATTGCCCTATATAATGATGTGTGGTTCTGAGTCTATTGTGAAAAATAAAGATGCCTTGAAAATGATGAATTAAATAAGAAAATATTTATTTCATACTTATACGTTTGACTCCATTTTTTCTGATGAACAACGCATATCTTGGGAGATGAGTTTGGATTTGTGTGTTTGATTCAAACTACTCATCTGGAAAAAATAAATGTCTCAAAATTCACACTGCTGGGTAGATGTTGAACTTGGAGAGGCTGCTGTATGTTGAACTGAGCTCTAGATTTAGCGTTTCAGTAGCTATTTTTTTCAATGACCATTTTTTAATGTTCTGATTAGAGACTTTGGAGTTTTTTCTTGACCCAAACACTCAGATGATGAATAGCACTTCTGAAGGGCAGACTGTAGTAGACAATGCTGGAGTTTCTCTTCAATCCTCCTTGGTCATTTTGACTAGCTCTGAGCATCCTTTGTCAGATTCTGAAATCTTTACTTCTAGTAGCGTGTACCTGAGACCTTCAGAAGAATGCCCCTAAGGCACTGGGAGAGTGGTGCCTGGGAGACTAATTCTCACTCTTCCCTACCCACCAGTCTGCCAGTAGCCAGTGGATGACTGGAATGAAAGTACAAAAGCCTACTTCTTATGACTAGGCTTTATTTATGCTCTGGAGCTCCCAGCTGTATTAGGCTGAGTCTGGGATTGCACCCAAAATTATGTTTGCTTAGCTTCTTCTCCATTCCTACTCTATTTTCCCCACTCATTTAGTGATTTCTCCTTAATAACTCACTTGCACTTGAGTCCTTGGTTCCATATCTGGTTCTGAGATAACCTGATGAAAGCAACTAGTCTCAAGACAAGTTCAGTTATTGCAAGTTTGGGGAAGATGTTTCTAAAAAGTGAAAGAAGATTCATAGCAGGGATATGAAGGAAAAGTCTTGACCTTTCCAGAAAAAATCTCTTTCATACCTTTTTCATGGGTCTCCTCCAGACTTTCAGAACACCTATACTCTACTGCAGGAATTGGTCTTGCTCTAGAATCAAATCCCCTTTCTTGAGCACTGTATTTCCTCACATGCAATCCACCATCAAATCCTATCAATTCTTCCTCTAAAATTTATTTAGAATTAATTTCTACTGATACCTGATAAATTACATTCTTTATTCCAAGTCACCACCACTTCTCAACCGGATTACCCATTCATTTATTCATCTTTCATTCACTATTGAAAAATTGGAGAATAATTTCATTATAATGTAAATTTTGTATTGGGCAAAGTAAACCAGAATAGATAAAGTGATATCCTTCAACACTGAAGTGAAAGTCATAAGACCTTGGCATCTCCTAAGTATGACTCTACTTGAGGCTCCATTCACAAAGAGGAGCATCTCTTGTTTTGTGCAGCTTTTGGTTCCTGGAAAGTGGCCCTGACTCTCATGACCATATAAGGGCTGCCCCACTGGTTCAGAGCATCACATCATCTGCATTATCTTGGCACCAAATATCCTTTTACTAAATAAACCATCACTGACATTTTCATTCTATTGTTACTATGCATGTTAACTATCTACTGTGGCAACCTCCAGTATCACTGAACTGCATGTTTGACCAGTCTATGTTGTCTTTCCAAGTACCAGCTGTGTTTCTGTTAAAACTCTGACTTCAGAGTTGCATATATTCTGAGTGGTCTGCCCTAACCCCATTTTCCCATAGTATTTTCAGTGTAGAGTTTTTCAGAACATA
>NW_023188133.1:0-1001 GCF_002007445.2 Ailuropoda melanoleuca | reverse complement strand
TTAGTTGGGGCTAAGAAATGTGTAAGATTTGGCAAACTGTCAATTCCTGAGGGGTTTGGAGAGACAGAGCTTTCTGAGCTGGCTAGAAATCTAAAGGCAAAAAAATAAAATGAAAGAAGAAACAGGAAACCTAGAATTAACTGGAANAACTATTGCAGTGTTGTTTAGTTGGGGCTAAGAAATGTGTAAGATTTGGCAAACTGTCAATTCCTGAGGGGTTTGGAGAGACAGAGCTTTCTGAGCTGGCTAGAAATCTAAAGGCAAAAAAATAAAATGAAAGAAGAAACAGAAAACCTAGAATTAACTGGACTGTTCTTTTCCCCTCCAGAAATAATATTTTTCACTGTCTTATATATAAATGTCTTTCATAAAGACCAGACAAACCTCCAGGATATCAAATTGTTGGAGCTGCTGGAGACTTAAGACATGACTGTCTCCTTGCACTAAAACCCTGCCTCTCCCCACGGTCCACCAGAAGGATAGTCCATGGCCTCCACTCCTGTGCCTCTGAGTTCATGGGTTCTGTGAGCTAAGTCTGCCACCCCCATGGACTTGGCCTCTACACAGGACCCCCTTTCTTTTAAATCTTCAGGATTTGGTAACAGGCTTGTATAGTATTTAACTTTAATTTTAATGCAAATTTTATGGAAATTGGTCTTTAGTTTATTCCCTGAATTAAATTTAATTTGGAAATACACTGTATTAGGAGTTAGGTACCTGTCACTTTCTAGCTGCCTTAGGCTATACACTTAACTTCTCTAGACTTTGAGTTTTATGTATAATATCCAAAGGTCAAAAGATGATTTCCCAGTACCCTCAACTCTCCCTGCAACTTGCCCATCCTGACTCTATGGTTCTAAAATGTTCAAAGTGAGTCATATCCCTTTTTCTGCCTCCTGTTTCTTTCTCACCCAAAACACTGCATCTAATTTGTGTATCTTTAAATCTTCCAGGTTATAGAGTCCTGATTTTTTTTATCCTCATCATTTGAATTTAGTCCT
>NW_023188132.1:540-682 GCF_002007445.2 Ailuropoda melanoleuca | reverse complement strand
TCTGTTTTGTTTTTAAGAGGGAGAGAGGTAGGGGGAGGGGCAGAGGGAGAAGGAGAATCTTTTTTTTTTTTAAAGATTTTATTTATTTATTTGACACAGAGAGAGAAATAGCCAGTGAGAGAGGGAACACAAGCAGGGGGAG
>NW_023188132.1:0-417 GCF_002007445.2 Ailuropoda melanoleuca | reverse complement strand
GCTTAACCGCTGTGCCACCCAGGCGCCCCGAGAAGGAGAATCTTAAGCAGGCTTCATGCCCTGCGTGGAGCCTGACTCAGTGCTTGATCTCACAACCCTGAGATCATGAAGTGACTCAAAATCAACACTCGGATGCTTAACCGACTGAGCTACCCAGGCACCCTGCCTTCTGTAATGTTAATAGTCACATCCTTGCTTACATTTTTGCTGTTATAGATAAACTTCTTCTGTTATAAGTAACTTCTTCAGAAATTACTTATACCTGCTGAGAACCCTTCATTTTGGATAAAGCTTCCTCCACTGTGCATGTAAACTGAGTTACATCAGTTGACAATAGATGCCAATAAACCCTTGACATTCACAAAAGAGTATCTCTGTGTGCCAGATCTCAGGGATAAATGGGAACCAAGATCTGAG
>NW_023188131.1:0-1216 GCF_002007445.2 Ailuropoda melanoleuca | reverse complement strand
ACAAAATTTCAAAATGGATCAATGACCTAAACAGAAGAATTAAAACCATAAGACTCTGAGGAAAAAAAAAAATAGGGATTAATCTTTATGACCTTCAATATTGCTTTGGATTCTTAGGTATGACACCAAAAGCAGGAGCGATGAAAGAAAGAAATGTATTATACTTTATCAAAACTGAAAACTTTAAGAGATTTCTTTACTTACTTGAGGGAGAGCTCGAGCTGAGGGAAACAGCAGAGGGAGAGGGAGAAGCAGGGTCCTTGCTGAGCAGGGAGCCCAACTCGGGACTCTATCCCAAGACCCCAGTCAAGGCCAGATGCCCAGTGGACTGAGCCACTCAGGCACCAAAACTAAAAACTTCTGTGCATCACAATCCCTGGACATTATCAAAGTGGAAAGAATTTACAAAATGGAGAAAAGATTTGTAAAACATACAGACTAAGGGGCTATTTAGAATATGTAAAGAACTACAACTCACCAAGAAAAAAGCACCATTAAAAATGAGCAGAGGACTCCAATAGACATTTCCCCAAAGAAGATAAATAACCAATAAACGTGAAAAGATGCTCTATGTCGTTAGGGAAATGCAGATCAGAACCACGGTGAAATACAACTTCACATCTAGTAAGATGGCTACGGAAAAGCCCAGACAAGCAGAAAGTAGCAAGTGTTGGCTGGGACATGGAGAAACTGGAACTCCCACGCGTTCCTAGTGTGCTCTGAGGTGGTAGAGCCAGTGTGGGATACAGCTGGGTGGTTTCTGAGAAGGTCGAATGTGGAATTACTGTATAAGCCAGCAGCCCCACTCTGGCTGTCTGCCCACAGGATGCAAGGCGAGACCTGGGTGGATGTCTTGTGTTTATTGCAGTTAGTCACAGCATCTACAAGAAGCCACCCAGGTGTCCATCAGCAGGTGGATAATGCCACTGAACTCTACACTTAAGAATGGTTACAGTGGCAAGTTTTATGTTACTACAGCATTCTTCAAAAAATTAATATTCTACATCAGAAACCGCTGAATTGTACACTTGTAGTGATGAAACTGTGAATTATATCTCAATAAAAGTGTTAAAGGGTTAAACCTTATTTCCCCCATGCACATTTTGTTTTTTAAACAAGTATTTTGTCAAATCCAGAAGTCTGGAGAGCTCTTGCTTGACTAATATAGCTAATAAAAGAATTGAAACACGCTTGTTATCAGGAATCTTGATCAGTA
>NW_023188130.1:0-2773 GCF_002007445.2 Ailuropoda melanoleuca | reverse complement strand
AAATATTTACTCTTAACAGCATTCAAATATATAATACAGTACTGCTAACTATAGTCACCACTATATATCACGTTTCTTTATCCTCTTATCTGTCAATGAACACCTGGGTCGTTTTTATGTTTTGGCTCGGATAAATAATGGTGCAATAAACATGGGAGTGCAGATAGTGAATGCTTTTCCTTTGGATATATGCCCAGCAGTGGAATTACCGGCTTATATGGTAGTTCTGTTTTCACTTTTTTGAGGAGCATTCACAGTATTCTCCATGGTGGCTGTACTGGTTACTCCCATTTACATTCCCACCAGCAGTGTAAAAGGTTTCTCTTTGCTCCGTGTCCTTGCCAGCACTTGCTATGTTTTGTCTTTTTGATAATAGCCATTCTAACAGGTGTGAGGTGATATCTCATTGTAGATTTGATTTGCATTTCCCTGATGCTGAGTGATGTTGAGGACCTTTTCATGTATTTTTTGGCAATTTGAATATTTTCTTAACGTCTTTCAGGTCCTTTCCCCATTTTTAAATTGGTTTATTTTATTTTTTGCTGTTGAGTTGTTCTGTATCAAATATATGTGTGTGTATATATATATGTTTGTATATATGTATGTATGTATATATGTGTGTGTGTGTATATATATATATGTATTAAACCTTTATCAGATGTACGGTTTATAAATATTTTCTCCCATTTCATAGGTTGCTTTTTCATTTTATTGATCATTTCTTTGGCTGTGAAGAAGCTTTTATACTTTGATGTAGTCACTTGTTTATTTTTTATTTGGTTGCCTGTGCTTTTGGTGTTATATCCAGGAAATTGCTAACAAGACCCACATCAACTTGCTTTTTTCCTGTGTTATCTTCTAGGAGTTTTCAGCTTCTGGGCTTACATTTACGTCTTTCATCCATTTTGAGTTAATTTTTATGAGTGGTATAGCATGGAGATGTAGTTTGATTCTTTTTCAAGTGAATATAAATTCTACCAACACCATTTATTGATAAGACTATCATTTCCCCCTCTGAGTATTCTAGGCTCCCTTTTCAAATATTAGTTGACTGCATATGCATGGGTTTAGTTCTGTGCTCTTGATTCTGTTCCATTGGCCCATGTGTCTGTTTTAATGCCATTACCACTCTGTTTTGATTATTGTCACTTTATAATAAAGTTTAAATCAGAAAGTGTGATGCCTCTGGCTTTGTTCCTCTTTCTCAGGATTGCTTTGGCTATTTGGGGTCTTTGTGGTTCCAGACATATAATAGGATTGTTTTTATATTTTTCTAGAAAATGTCATTGGAATCTTGATTGGGATTGCATTGAATCTAGAGATGGCTTTGGGTAGTGTGGATGTTTTAACAATATTGATACTTCTAATCCATATACATGGGATATTTTTCCATTTCTTTGTGTCTTCATTTTCTTTCATCAATATCTTGTAGTTTTCAGGGTGGAGGTCTTTCACCTACTTGATTACATTTATTTTTAATTATTTTATTGTTTTTGATGCTATTGCAAATGACATTGCTTTCATTATTTCATTTTTAGATAATACATTGTTAGTGTATAGAAACTACTACTTTTTGCATGTTGATTTTGTAACCTTTAACTTTACTAACCTTGTTGATAGATTTAAATATTTTTAGTGAAGTCTTTAGGGTTTTCTATATATAAAATCATGTCATCTGCAAAGAAAGATGATATTACTTCTTCCTTTCCAATTCTGAATCCTCTATTTGCCTGTATATCTGTCTTTGCCTAACTGCAATGGCTAGGACTTCCAGTGCTGCGTCAAATAGTACTGATGGGAGTGGGTATTCTTCTGTTGTTCCTGATGTCAGAGGAAAAGTATTCAACCTTTCAGCTTTAAGTATAATGTTAGCTGTGGGCTTATCATATATGGTCTTCATTATATTGAGGTGTGTTCTTTCCATACCTAATTTGTTGGGAGTTTTTAATCATGAATGGATGTAGAATTTTGTCAAATGCTTTTCTTCTACCTATTGAAATGATCATATGATTTTTCTCTTTCATTCTAATTAATGTCATGTATCATATTTGTTAATCTGCATATGTTGGACCATCCTTCTGCCATGAATAAACTTCACTTGATTATAGTGTATGATCCTTCTAATGTGCTGTTGAATTCGGTTTGTTGGTATTTTGTTGAGGATTTTTGTGTCTATATTCATCATGGGAATTGGCCTGGAGTTTTCTTGTAGTCTCCTTCTCTGGCTTTGATGTCAAATGCTTATCTCTTAAAATGAATTTGGGAGTTTTCCCCCTCTTTAATTTGCAAATTGTCCTCCTGTTATCAATTTCTTGTTTCAATACACTGTAGTTTGAAAAAAAATGTGTGTATGACTTCAAGTCTCTTAAATATATTTATTCCATTAAGTTGACAGAATTATCAATGTTTACAATTATCCAATTAGATATATAGAAAGTAAAGGTTTGTTGTTTTTTTTTTTTTTAGGATTTATTTATTTATTTGAGAGAGAGAGTGCAAGCACACAGTGTGTGGAGGAGGGACATAGGAAGAGAGAATCCCAAGCAGACTCCATGCTCAGTGTGGAGCATGACTCGAAGCTAGATCTCAGGACCCTGAGATCACAACCTGAGCTGAAACCAAGAGTCAGACGCTTAACTGACTGCATCACCCAAGTGCCCAGAGGTAAAGTCTCTACCCATTTGTTCCTAAAGATTATAGGGTATAACATGGATCATTCCTTGAATTTTCTATAGCAAATTGCTTCACTGTTTTGGGCCTCTGCTTTTGCTTC
>NW_023188129.1:584-799 GCF_002007445.2 Ailuropoda melanoleuca | reverse complement strand
AGACAGAGGCTAGGATATGGCCACTGCTGCTCTGACTCTCAGAAGAGGCACAGAAAACCGCCAGGGAAAGCGGCCAGAGAAAAAAGCCCAGAAATACCGGTTCACATTGTGCCCATCCCCCTCCCCCCTTGCAGGGGACAGGGTGACTCTACCTAAACAGGGTTGCCTGAGTATCCGTGTGGCAGGCCCCTCCCCCAGAAGGCAGGCTGAAAAAT
>NW_023188129.1:0-210 GCF_002007445.2 Ailuropoda melanoleuca | reverse complement strand
TGACGGCCAGGGTGAATGAGGCAGAAGAATGAATTAGTGAATTGGAGGATGGGATGGTAGAAGAGAAAGTTAAAACAGAAACTTGGCTCAAAAAAGTCCAATTTCAAGAATGTAGGTTACTGGAGATTACTGACTCAAGGAAACATTCCAATGTCAGAATCATCGGCATCCCCGAGGGGGTGGAGAAAGAGAGAGGTCTAGAAGAGATAT
>NW_023188128.1:0-1075 GCF_002007445.2 Ailuropoda melanoleuca | reverse complement strand
ATTGAAATGTTGGCTCTGGTTTTTATCACCTAAACGCAAAGTGAAAATAATTTTGAAAAAATTCTAAAAAGGCAATGGTGAAAAGATATTTAGGAACCTTAAAATCACCATATGCAAGCATCTTTCTCCTCTGCCCCGGGGAACGATAAATTTGCTGTGGGGCAATAGATTTTGTCACATTATTGCATACCCCAAGCCTGCTATAGAAAAGTTTCTAAAAATATATCTCTGTAGAAGGTAAATTCTCTTGTATGTTCCAGCCGTTTTCCTCTGAACTGTGCTTTTCCCTTTATGCCATGGTTAGAAGCCTTTTTAAGTTTATTGCTGCTGTGATCTTGTGTGCAACTCTATTTTAAGCTGTCTACGCCAGAATGAACTCCTAAGGTACTACTCCGACAGAAAAGAAAAGAAAGATTTAATACTGTGGTCAGTAATGGGCCTGGAATTACAGAATCTCTAATATTTGGAGATGGGAAAAGTAAAGATAAATTTGGCAAACATGATGATAATACCTAATTTCTGAAATAAATCAAACTCGATCTAAGCACGACTGCGAATAATATTGTGTCTTCATAAACATCAACTAGTTACCATAGATCTCCCTGGTGAGGTCAAAACACAGAGGAGCCTTTTCAATGCCACTGGAACAACCAGAATAATTAAATTATGCTGCGAAATTATGTAACACACTGCCTTTCTTTGTGTATTATCTAAAACATGGCTCTGAAATCTGATTGCCTGGAAGAATCTTGATAGTTACCACAGTCGTGAAACAGGCTTCATTTTAAGTGGAAGTTCATACATTTGTTTATTCAGTAAACATTTAGTACTTAGTGTATGTCATGCACCATTTCAGGTAATGAAAGTAAAGTCCTAACCGCACAGAGGTTATGGGGATGATATGAAAAAGCCCTAAAAAGGTAAAGATATGATGTCAAGTCAGTTATGTATGTGCCTTAAGGGTTTACTAAAATCAGGGTAAAGAAATAATTGTGACCACTGTGGGGGATATTAAATAAGAGATAAGGGACGGCTTCACTGAGGAGATGACATTTGAGCAGAATATGAATGACCT
>NW_023188127.1:0-2140 GCF_002007445.2 Ailuropoda melanoleuca | reverse complement strand
TTCTCTGTTTCCTTTTAGTTTGTTACACTTCTCAAAATACAGAACAAAATGGTCATGTTAAAATAGAGCACAAAATTACATGTCCATGGGAATCTTACCACCTGGAATTTGGGGACTTTTCTATATTCATTGGAGTAATGCAATTTGATGTTGGGAGCTTAACTAGTACATTTCTTTCCTAAATATTGTAGCTGGAGGTGAGAGGAGACTGGTAGTCACATGGTCCCAGGACTCTGTAGTGTGCCAGTATGGGAACCCNGTATGGGAACCTTAAAATACAGACTCCAGGATGTTAACCAACACCTGGGAACAAGCAATGGATCCATTGTTATAGACAGGATTCCATGGAAACAAATTAATGAAGTGCAAGGAACACCATGTGAGTGAAGTATTCCCTGTGTCTTGAAGTCTTACCTGTAGCAAGGGGGCCACCTCATTCCTCAACATCGCCTGACACCACCTCTCATCACTCTCGCTCTTACTCCTCTCCTGACTACACGGGCTCCATGTTGAATCCTGGGTATCCATTCAAAACAGGTGCCTTCGTCAGGGCCTTTGCACTGGCTCTTTCTCCTGCGGGGCACACATGTCCACAGATAAACTTGTGTCTCCTGTACAGATTTCCCTAAGGTCTCTCCTCAAATGTCACCTTGTTCAGCTCTTCCTGAATCCCAGTAAAGATAACACCCTATCCACTTTCTTTTATGCCTGCTTATTCTCATCTTATTGTAATTATAATATTTCTACCATGTTACTAATGCCCACTTGTATTAAAATTAACCATTTTTCCCCTAAATATAGTCATCAAACCACCACATGGGACCAGGCAATAATACCCAAATTTCAGGATTTCTTCTTATGGGATTATCAAACAAACCAGAACTGCAGCTCCCCATTTTTGGGCTTTTCCTCTCCATGTATCTGATCACTGTGTTTGGAAACCTGCTCATCATCCTGGACATCAGCTCTGACTCCCACCTCCACACACCCATGTACTTCTTCCTGGCCAACCTGTTCTTTGTAGACATATGTTTCACCTCTACCATCACCCCAAAGATGCTGGTGAATATACAGACACACAGCAAAGTTATAACCTATACAGGATGTATTAGCCAGATCTGCTTTTCCTTACTTTTTGCAAGCTGGGAAGACTTTCTCCTGGCCGTGATGGCCTATGACCGCTTTGTGGCCATCTGTCACCCCCTTCACTACATGGTCATCATGAACCCCCACCTCTGTGGACTGCTGGTTCTGGTGTCCTGGATCATGAGTGTCCTGAATTCCTTATTACAGAGCTTAATGGTGTTGCAGCTGTCCTTCTGTTCAGAGGTGGAAATCCCCCACTTTTTCTGTGAACTCCATCAGATGATCCAACTTGCCTGTTCTGATACCTTTCTTAATGACACAGTGATATATGTTTCAACTGTGCTGCTGGCTTGTGGTCCCCTCACTGGGATTCTTTATTCATACTCTAAGATAGTTTCCTCCATATGTCGAATCTCATCAGCTCAGGGCAAGTATAAAGCATTTTCCACCTGTGCGTCTCACCTCTCAGTTGTCTCCTTATTTTATTGTACAGTCCTGGGAGTGTACCTTAGCTCTGCTGCTCCCCAGAGCTCCCACGGAAGTGCTGTGGCCTCGGTGATGTACACGGTGGTCACGCCCATGCTGNCTGCTGCTACCCAGAGCTCCCACGGAAGTGCTGTGGCCTCGGTGATGTACACAGTGGTTACGCCCATGCTAAACCCCTTCATTTACAGCCTCAGGAACAAAGACATAAAGGAGGCTCTGATAAGATTCCTCAGGAGAGTAACTATTAAAGGGACAATTGTCCTGGTGGTGAAGAAGTGCCTTGGTTGTAGGGCTCAAAGCCATGATTTTTGATCATTGTGAAATAGAATTTGCTCCTATGTATTTCCTGAAATATCCATTTCTTAGAATCCAACTTCTCTATGCAATTTCAGAATACTCCATTTACTAAGTTTTCTGCTCTATCTGATGTACATACAGTTTTCCCCTTGGTCCATTTTCATGTGTTTCCACAATTTCTCCCAACCTTGGAACAGAAATATTTGAGGGGCGCCTGGGTGGCACAGCGGTTAAGCGTCTGCCTTCGGCTCAGGGCGTGATCCTGGTGTTG
>NW_023188126.1:0-4008 GCF_002007445.2 Ailuropoda melanoleuca | reverse complement strand
GGATTAAAGACTACTTAGTCCCACCAGTCAAGGCAACAGTCTGAAATAGGTAAATAACCCTCGTATATGTATGCCACAGTTAATTGTGATTCTGCAAAGTTAATCAAATTGTGACTCCCAACTAAAGAAGATGAAAGCTTATTTTTCCTAAGCACCTACTCTTTATCATGCCATTTATTTAAAAAACAATGATTTTTTTTTGTTTAATGAATTCATCTTACCAATATGCCACTATTATCACTACCTTTTGACAAATGGGTAATTTACAACTGAAAGCAATTAAATAACATGTCCAAGGTATAATAGTTAAAAGTAGCGGATCAATAATTTAAACCCAGACACTATCAAACACCAAAGCCCACGTGTTTCCCATTACATCAAGCTGCTTTGTCTGAGTATCAGCCCTACTCACAAGAGAAAGTGATACTTTGGGGGTGTAGTAGGTATCACTGGACTTTTAATTGACCGATCCATTCATTCTTTCATTAAATATCCAAGTGCCTCCTATGTGCCATAAGTGTTAGGTGTCATGAATATGAAGATACACGACAAATACCTTACCTTTAAGAAAGTCATCATGTAGTAAATTTCTCTACATGGTTTATATGCCAGTAGGTATCAATGCACAGGAATATTTTAGATGGGAGATTGTCAAACAACAGCTCAAGGACAAAATCTAGCCTGCTGCTTGTTTTTTTTAAAATTAAGTTCTAAGAAATGTTTATCGATGGTTGATTTTGTGTTACAACAGCAGAGTTGAGTAGTTACTAGAGACATTATGATACACATAGCTCTGACCTCTTACAGAGAAACTTTACTAATCCCTTTCCTAGATCATGTTATGACCCGAATTAGGCATGCATCTTCTAATTTCCCTTATCAACCCATGTGATATATATCATTCTATGACAAAACTTTCATATCTTATCTTTGAATACATGCCTTCCAAGGTAAATCTGCCCTCAGGGGCAATAGCTACATAAATCTGGTTTCTCTGATGATATTAAGTATAGAATGCTCATTAAATATTAAGAACATTTTAAAATGTATAAACAAATGTATTTTTATATCCAAATATAATTACTCTATTTTATGTGTTTTATATACTTTTGTGTCTTTTGTTCTCTTACCATTACTGTATCATGAGGATTTCCCCAAAGAGCTACACATTGTTAATTATTATGTAATTCTGCACTGAATCATTAAACTTTTATATATGTATATATAATTAAATATATGTATAAATAATTAAACTTATATATTATTATATATAATAATATGTAATATACTTATAGTTAAACATATATATCATTAAACTTACATATACATGTATATTACTACACACATATACACACACGAGAGAGAGCTAAAGAAAGAGAGAAAGGGAGAGAGAAGAGACAAAGATCATACTGACTTTGACTTTGAATATTACTCATACTTTGTAAGTTCAAGTTCATATTAGGTATATAAAGAACAAAGTAAAGAGAAGCAAACTTGATTTCCTACATGAGCCACACAAATAAAGATATTTAACTTAGATAGATATACAACTGTACAGAGGAGTCAAGTTTATGGTGAACAGAAAAGTACTAAAATTATTGTTAAAGCTAACCAAAATTAATTTGTAAGTTGAATAAACCACAAATTTGCAATTCCTGCGAGGAAAATATTGTTTTGTTTTCCTGTCTAAACTCTCTGTCCACATGAACTACCATTTATCTTTCTCATTTATTCTCTTCTCTCATCTGCCATTTATCCCTCCATTTAACTGTTATGAGTAGATTATTAGTAATTTTTCTTCTTCCTAGCATAGAAAATTCAAAGGCTCTCTGATTAGGTTGACCTACATAAAAAGTTTGTGGATGGCATCCAAGTAAAATACAAGCATGCCCAGTTAGTAGATCATATAGCATCCTATGTGACCTTAACTAATGTTTGAAATGTCAAAAGACAATGATGTAAGGATTTTAAAAACATTATGAAACCACTAATTCCCTATTTTTGTCAATAGTACCATTAATCACTCAGCAAATAATGTTTTAATTTTTCTATTATCACTAATCCAATGCATTTCTTTCTCTTCAACAGTAACACAAGAAACACATTATTGTTTTCTAGGTCTTCAAAATACCTTTCATTAGGACTCCTTTATGTTAGATCATATGTAACAATATTCTCTGAATTACAATAATTATAATGTACATTTTTGCACTTAACTGTTCATTTACATAAAATGAAATATAGAACTGAGGCTTTCTATCTCATTTTAGCTTCTAGAAACGTTGTCCAAATATGTGATATCTTACTCTGGAATAAAATTNAATGAAATATAGAACTGAGGCTTTCTATCTCATTTTAGCTTCTAGAAACGTTGTCCAAATATGTGATATCCTACTCTGGAATAAAATTTGAGTTGTCATTTCATAAATTTTGGTAAAACAGTTTTTTTTCTAAAATTACAAGATGGATTTCATATACCTCTATTTTAAAATTTGATTTTTCCTACTCATGTTATTCATTTGACCTCGGTTTTGAGACACTACACCCTATTTATTATTTCACAGAAATTTAAGATGTTGAAATTTATTCATAAATATTTACATTCAGAAAACAAATTTGTGTGGTTAATAAATATAAGCATCATTAGCTGTTAATAGTTTTAATAAGTAATTCTCAAAGGTTTTTCACTTTTTGACATCTGTCTTATGGATAACTTTCGTATCTAACTAAACTCACACACCTGCAAAATGTCCCCTTATTTATTCCAACAATCAGCATTTTACCCCTTCAGTTTACACTACTCAGAATAATTTAGTGAATGCAATAACAAGCTAGTAAAACAATTATCTGAGCAGTGAGTGTAGGAAAACTTGCTGTGTAAGTATACTATATTTGAGGAACCTTGCTATACACTAACGCATAATTATACGGTATCTTGTAGTTTGAACAAAGCATCACATAATTAAAAGACCACTACTTTCAGTCTCCAGCTTCATATTAAGAATTCTTTCATAATGGGGCGCCTGGGTGGCACAGTGGTTAAGCGTCTGCCTTCGGCTCAGGGCGTGATCCTGGCATTATGGGATCAAGCCCCACATCAGGCTCCTCCGCTATAAGCCTGCTTCTTCCTCTCCCACTCCCCCTGCTTGTGTTCCCTTTCTTGCTGGCTGTCTCTATCTCTGTCGAATAAATAAACAAAATCTTAAAAAAATAATAAAAGAAAATAAAAGCACTAATCTGAGGAACTGTAGTAAAAACAAACAAACAAACAATAAATAAAATAACAATGAGAATATGGCATATAAAAATCCATGACATTCAGCCAAAATGATAATCTCAGAAAAATATATATCAACAATTTAATTATTAGAAAATAAAAAGACTATAAAACAAAATATTCATCTTAAGAAGTAATAACAAAAATAATGATTCAAAATTATTACAGATACTAAAAACTAAAGCATCAGTCAATGATAAACCAATTTATAGTTTATATTTCTAATGCTCAATTTTCATCTGAGCTCCAGGACCCATTTCTAAAGGTCTACTCAATATTGCTCCCTGGATACTTGGCAACATCTGTAACTCTATAGGTCCACAAATATACTCATTAACTTCTCTTCAAAAACATGATGCTCTTATTATTTTCACTATCATGTTAATGTCCTAAGCACCCATTCAGTTTCTCATGTTGAAAGCCTCCAAATCATCTTCAGCTCATCCTCTTCTTTATGTCATGAGACCAAATTATTAACCACATATGCCTTATTCAACAACTAAAATCTCCTTTGAATCTGAATTATCACTTTTCACATAATCATTGCAAAATACACTGCCTCTAGTTTTTCTCCCTTCTCCCAGAGGACCACCTGTGCTCTCTCAATAAAACAGAGCTGGTTTCGTCACCTCTACTTAAAAAAGAAGAAAAGAAAGAAGAAAAAAAAAATGGCTGGAAATAAACAGGCATACACATAAGAATGCACATACTTACATATAAACAATATTTCT
>NW_023188125.1:0-775 GCF_002007445.2 Ailuropoda melanoleuca | reverse complement strand
GGCTTGATTTGTAGGAAAAGGCCTTGCCACATTCCTTACATTTATACATTTTCTCTCCAGTATGACTATTTGCCGAGTAAGGTTTGAGAGCTGTTTAAAGGTTTTGCCACATTCTTTACATTTGTAAGGTGTCTCTCCAGGATGAATTCTTTCATGGTTGATAACGTGTGATTTGTGCTGAAAGGCTTTGCCACATTCCTTTCATTTGTAACGTTTCACTCCAGTATGAATTCTTTGATGTCTACTGAGGCCTGTTTTGTGGAGAAAGGCCTTGCCGCATTTTATACATTTGTAATGTTTCTCTCCACTACAGACTGTCTTACGTATATGTATTCTTGATGACTCACTAGACACGTTCCCAGGCTTATCATATCCGTATGGTTTCTTTCCCACATGAATTCTCTGATGATCACTCACGCTGGAGGGCTGGTTAAAATCTCTTTCACATTCGTTACCTTCATAAGGATTCTCCCTTATATGCATACTGTGATGTATAACGTTGGATCTTCTATCAATGAATTCCTCACACTTAATATATTCAAAATGTTTCTCTTGAAAATGAGTCCTCAGATCCTTATTAACATTTGAGCCTTGATCAAACGTTTTCTCACACTCACTGCCTCGAGCAACTCTGTCTCCATTGAAAATGCTCCGATAATTTTGTAGGGTTGAGTCCTCAGTGAAGGACTTCTCAAGTGGACCCAACCTAGCAGTTGTTTCTTCATTTTTAAATCTCTGAAGTTTAGAAATATTTGACTGAAAGGCCAATCCAGTC
>NW_023188124.1:0-591 GCF_002007445.2 Ailuropoda melanoleuca | reverse complement strand
TTTGTTCTCTATAGTTTGTACTCTATACAGTTAAGAACCTGTTTCCTGGTTTGCCTCTCTCTCTCTCTTTTTTCCCTTTGCTTGTTTGCTTTGTTTCTTAAATTCCACATATGAGTGAAACATGACATGATATTTAAATAAATAAACAAACGAATGAATAAATAAAGATTAGAATGATTTCCCAAGAATGACTAGCATTAATGCAGAAAAATGCAAATTCAATAGTAGCTATACACAGTTACACACACAAAGCTTCAAATGCCCCCAATGATCTCATTAAATCTTAGGATTTCACCAGAGCCAATTCTAGTGGTTCTGTTTCTGGTTATCTTGTCAGGTCACTATAGAGAATTAATACTGATAATAACAGTAAGAAGNTACTGATAATAACAGTAAGAAGAAGAAGAATGATAATAATAATATCTTTGTCTTTTGGTACTAATTCATTCAACAGATGTTGACCAAATACCTACTCTGTGCCAAGCTTTTTTTGGAGCTAGGGATACAACAATCAACATGGCAAAGTTCTTGCTCTTGAGAAGATTCCAGTTTTTATCTTTCTTTTGAGCTCCACCTCCGTTAAGTGGAAAA
>NW_023188123.1:0-574 GCF_002007445.2 Ailuropoda melanoleuca | reverse complement strand
GGATCCAGCACTTAGAACAGAGAAACAAAGTGTGAGGATAAAGCCCTTAAAGTCACATCGGCCGTATGGAATGTGGAACTGGAATCAAGGTGCTTTGGTACCGTGAGTGAAACACGGCCAACATATCACTGAGANCACGACCAACATATCACTGAGAAACATATTGGCCAACAGTCACTTCCTACGAAGTTTGTTTTCTGGGGAAATCCTATCAAAACTGCTGGTGGCAATGGAATGAAAATGCCAAAAACATGTCCGTCAGAATCAAAAAGGTGCAGGAACCGTCTTAGCACTATAATAACCCTTCGTGAATAGGGACACATGAGGGAAATTGGTCGCGGAAGCCTGACGAGAGTGCCACATAGTGGTCTCTGAGACACCACACAATCCAGGGTAATATCAACGAACATCATGTCTCATGAGAAAGGGAGCATGAATGAAAAGATTCAGGATTTTGAAGGACTCAGTGCCCTTCTTATTGGTAATAAAGCATAGCATCCAGTAAAACACCTCCAGCTAACATCAGCCTTTTCACTGGGGACCCTGAATCCGCATTGGGTGTATGGGCCTCGGA
>NW_023188122.1:387-898 GCF_002007445.2 Ailuropoda melanoleuca | reverse complement strand
TTTCCCTATTCACGATGGGTGATGATAGTGTAAGACGGTCCCTGTACGGTGTTGTTTCTGATGGACGTGTTCTGGGCCTTTTCGTTCCATTGCCGCCAGCAGTTTTGACAGGATTTCCCAAGGAGCAAGCATTTCGTTGGAAGGGGTTTTGACCGAACTATCTTTCTCAGTGCTGTGTTCGTCGTGTTTCACTCACGGTACCAAAGTACNTGTTTCACTCACGGTACCAAAGCACCTTGATTCCTGTTCCACCTTCCATAAGGCCGTCGTGACTTCAAGGGCTTTCCCCTCACTCTTTGTTTCTTGGTTCTAAGGGCTGGATCCTCCCCAGGACCCCACACCCAATGTGGAATCGGGGTCAACAGTGAAAAGGCTGCTGATCGCTGGAGGTGTTTTCCTGTACGCACTCTTTTATTACCAATGAGAAGGTCGCTGGGTCCACGAAAATCCTGAAGGTTTTCGTTCATGCTCCCTTACTCACGAGAGATGATGATCGTTGATATTTCCCTGA
>NW_023188122.1:0-311 GCF_002007445.2 Ailuropoda melanoleuca | reverse complement strand
CTCTCGTCAGGCTTCCGTGACCACATTCCCTCATGTTTCCCTATTCACGAAGGGTGATGATACTGCTAAGACGGTCCCTTTATGGTGTTGTTTCTGATGGACTGGTTTTTGGCCTTTTCANGTTTTGACAGGATTTCCCCAGGGAGCAAACATTTCATTGGAAGCGGGTTTTGGCCGAATTGTGTTTCTCAGTGCTGTGTTCGTTGCGTTTCACTCATGGTTCCAAAGCACCTTGATTCTTGTTCCACCTTCCATTAGGCCATCGTGACTTCAAGGGCTTTCCCCTCACACTTTGTTTCTTCGTTCTAAGG
>NW_023188121.1:0-595 GCF_002007445.2 Ailuropoda melanoleuca | reverse complement strand
AGTTATTTCTATTGTATTTGAAATGTTCTATTTGTTTGTTGTTTAAATTTGCTTGATTATTTCCAAAGTGTTCTGTTCCTCTATAAACGTGTTCTTTTTATGCCTTTCACATATTAAATATACTTGTAATGCCTTCCATATATGATCATTACAATATCATCATCTTTATGACTCTAATTCTGCTATTGTTGTCTCTGCTGATTCTCACTTATGGTGACTTATGTCGCATGTGTTTTANACATGTGTTTTGTTATGTTTCCATTTTGATCTCTTATTGGACTGATCTTAACCTGCAGGAACCATGAATCAGGCTCTCAGTCTTGTAGAAGCCAAAGCCTAGAAACAGGCCAGCCATTATCTCTCCAAAAAAAAATGACTAATGCTCAATAGTTGCTGATATTTTTTACTCCAGGAAACCAATTGTAACTTCTCTTTCTCATTGGAATTTACAAGGTGCTAAACTCTGCCTTCACTAATTACTGAGACCGCTACATTCTATCATTATTAGGGACGTAGAAACCAAATAGAAACCAAAACCAAGAGGCAGATCTGCTCTTCTTTTTAGAGCAGTTTCCGCAGGACAGCAATGTTTATT
>NW_023188120.1:0-594 GCF_002007445.2 Ailuropoda melanoleuca | reverse complement strand
TTCTAGCTTGTCCAGAGCGGTGAGAACATGAATTTCTGCTGTGGAAGCCCCCAGAGAAGGCTACTCTGTGACGCCAGCCTTCGCAAACTAACGTGGCTGGAAAGGCAGAAGGAAATTGTTTGAGGGACAAGAATTCTGGGAAGAGGCACCTGCTGGGACATGGGCAGGTGGGGACCGGTCAGGGGGCCAGGGCGAGAGGAAGAGGTGCAGAACCATGTGACCATGTTACATACTTGACAGCCAAAATGACACTGGCAACCACGCACTATGCTCTCCTAGTACTCCCATCTGGCCACGGCGTGCTCCCACTGCACCGGTGACGGAGGCTGCCCTGCCTCCGTGGCTGCCCTCCAGGGTGAGAGAGGCTGATATTTGCATAACCCTCCCCCTCCCGNCCCTCCCCCTCCCGAGCCTCGAGCCCGATGCTCTCCGTAGGGGACACAGGAGCTCTGTGGTCCCGGATGATCGGCTCACCTTCTACCTAAAGCCTATCACAGTTAGGATTCCCATCGAACTCACGACGGGACTCAAATGTTACCCAAATCTGACTTCTCTCTGGGGTTTATAGAAAAGCAAATTCCATTATCTTCAGTT
>NW_023188119.1:0-2174 GCF_002007445.2 Ailuropoda melanoleuca | reverse complement strand
CTATTTGTGCCATTCTAACTGGCGTAAGGTGGTATCTCAGTGTGGTATTGATTTGAATTTCCCTGGTGGCTAATGATTTTGAACATTTTTTANTTTTTTCATGTGTCTGTTAGCCATTTGTATGTCTTCATTGGAAAAGTGTCTGTTCATATCTTCTGCCCATTTTTTGATTTATTTATTTGTTTCTCGTGTATTGAGTTTGAGAAGTACTTTGTAGGTCTTGGATACCAGTCCTTTATCTGTAGTTTCCGTTGCAAATATATTCCCCCATTCTGGGGGTTCCTCTTAGTTTTTTGNCAAATATATTCTCCCATTCCGTGGGCTGTCTCTTAGTTTTTTTGACTGTTTCCTTGGCTGTGCAGAAGCTCTTTATCCTGATAAAGTCCCATAAGTTCATTTTATCTTTTGTTTCTCTTGCCTTTAGAGATGTGTCGTGAAAAAGGTGGATTTGGCCGATGTCATAGAGGTTGCTGCCTATGCTCTTTGCTAGAATTTGATGGATTCCTGTCTCTCATTGAGGTCCTTCATCCATTTGGAGTTTATTCTTGTGTATGGTGTGAGAGAGTGGTCAAGTTTCATTCTTCTGCATGCAGCTGTCCAATTTTCCCAGCACCATTTATTGAAGAGACTGTTTTTTTTCCACGGGATGTTTTTTCCTGCTTTATCAACGATTAGTTGCCCAAAGAGCCGAGGGTCCATTTCTGGGTTCTCTATTCTGTTCCATTGTTCTATGTGTCTGTTTTTGTGCCAGTACCATGCTGTCTTTGTGATCACAGCTTTGTAGTACAGCTCGAAATCCGGCATTGTGATGCCCCCAGCTTTGTTTTTCCTTTTCAACAGTTCCTTGGAGATTCGGGGCCTTTTCTGGTTCCATACAAATTTAAGGACTATTTGTTCCAGTTCTTTGAAAAATGTCCTCGGTATTTTGATCGGGATAGCATTGAAAGTGTAGATTGCTCTGGGTAGCATGGACATTTTAACTATGTTAATTCTTCCGATCCTTGATCATGGAATATTTTTCCATCTTTTTATGTCTTCCTCAATGTCTTTCAAGAGTGATTTATAGTTTCTAGAATATAGGTCCTTTCGGACTCTGGTGACGTATGGTTTTGGGGGCTATTGTAAATGGGATGGATTCCCTAATTTCTCTTTCTTCCGTCTCGTTATTCGTGTATAGAAATGCAATTGATTTCTGCACATTGATTTTGTGTCCTGCCAAATGACTGAATTGTTCTATAACTTCTAATATTTGGGAGTGGATTCTTTTGGGTTTTCCATATAGATTATCATATCATCTGTGAAGAGAGACATTTTGGCTTCTTCTTTGCCGATTTGGATACATTTGATCCATTTTTATCGTCTGATTGCTGATGCAAGGACTTCTAGTACTATGTTGAATAATAGTGGCGAGAGTGGGCAACCTTGTCATGTTCCTGATCTTATCATTCCCTGTGGAGAATAATATTTGCAGTAGGCTTTAATAGATGGCTTTTATGAGACTGAGAAATTTACCCTCTATTCTTACACTCTGAAGGGTTTTAAACAGGAAGGATGCTGTATTTTTTCAATTGCTTTTTCTGCATCAATTGAGAGGATCATATGCTTCCCGAGTCTCTTCTTGTTGACCTGATGTATCACACAGATTGATTTGCGAATGTTGAACCACACTTGCATTCCAGGCATGAATCCCACTTAGTGATGATGGATAATCCTTTTAAAGTACTCTTGGATTCTATTAGCAAGGATCTTGATGAGGATTTAGGTGTCCATATTCATTAGGGAAATCAGTCTGTTATTCTCCTTTTTGAGGGGGTCGTTGCCTGGTTTGGGGAATCAAGGTAATATTAGCCTCATAGAATGAGTTTGGTAGCTTTCCTTCTGTTTCTANTAGCTTTCCTTCTGTTTCTATTTTTTGAAATAGCTTTAGGAGAATAGGTATTATTTCTTCTTTGAATGTTTGGTAGAATTCCCCAGGAAAACCCTCTGGGCCTGGAGTTTTGTTATTTGGAAGGTTGTTTATCACTGACACAATCTCCTCATAATTAATTGGCCTGTTTAAGAAATCTATTTCTTCCTGTTTCAGTCTTGGTCGTTAATAGGTTTCGGGAAGGCCTCCATCTCTTCCAGATTGCTTAGTTTTTTGGCATATAGCTGTTGATAAAAATTTCTAATAA
>NW_023188118.1:0-560 GCF_002007445.2 Ailuropoda melanoleuca | reverse complement strand
ATAAGGCCGTCGTGACTTCAAGGGCTTTCCCCTCACACTTTGTTTCTTGGTTCTAACGGCTGGATCCTCCATAGGCCCCTACACCCAATGTGGAATGGGGGTCCCATGTGAAAAGTCTGCTGTTTGCTGGAGGTGTTTTCCTGGACGCTCTGCTTTATTACAAATGAGAAGGGCGCTGAGTGTTCGAAAATCCTGACCCTTTTCATTCATGCTCCCTTACTCACGAGAGANGAGAGATGATGATCGTTGATATTTCCCTGGACTGTGTGGTGTCTCAGAGACCACTGTGGGGCACTCTCGTCAGGCTTCCGCGACCACTTTCCCTCATGTTTCCCTATTCACGAAGGGTGATGATAGTGCTAAGACGGTCCCTGTATGGTGTTGTTTCTGACGGACGTGTTTTGGGCCTTTTCGTTCCATTGCCGCCAGCAGTTTTGACAGGATTTCCCCAGGGAGCAAGCATTTTGTTGGAAGCGGATTTTGGCCTAATGTCTTTCTCAGTCCTGTGTTCGTCGTGTTTCACTCACGGTACCAAAGCACCTTGATTCCTGTTCCACCTT
>NW_023188117.1:0-2767 GCF_002007445.2 Ailuropoda melanoleuca | reverse complement strand
TTTTTTCCCTTTGCTTTAATGAGTAGAAAGTTATTCCCTATTTATTGATTATGTAAATTGTCATTAACACTTAAATGATATATTTGAGTATATATTGTAGTACAATTATCAGACAGTGTTATATTAGTTTCAGGAAGACAAAATAATGATTCAACAATTCCACACATTACTCAGTGCTCACTATGATAAGTGTAGTCACCATCTGTCATTATTACAATCTTTTTTTTTAAAGATTTTATTTATTTATTTGACAGAGAGAGACAGCCAGCGAGAGAGGGAACACAAGCAGGGGGAGTGGGAGAGGAAGAAGCAGGCTCATAGCGGAGGATCCTGATGTGGGGCTCGATCCCAGAACACCGGGATCACGCCCTGAGCCGAAGGCAGACACTTAACGACTGCACCATCCAGGCGCCCCACCAAACAACATTATTACAATCTTATTGACTATTCCCTATGCTGTACTTTTCATCTCTGTGACTTATTTATTTTGTAACTAGAAATTTGTACCTCTTAATCCCCTGTATCTATCTCACCACTCCCCACACACCTCTGCTCTGGCATCCACCCGTTTGTTCTCTGAATTTAAGAGTCTATTTTTTGTTTGTTTGTGCCTTTTTTCTTTGTTTTGTTTCTTAAGGCCACATATGAGTGAAATCATATGGTATACCATTTAGGCTCATCCAAGTTGTCACAAATGGCAATATCCCATTCTCTTTTATTGTTGAGTAATAATCCATTGTGTGTATATGTGTGCGTGTACACACACATACAATTCCACTGTGTCATTCATATATGTACACACACACTTACATGCATACATATACACACCACATCTTTATTTATCCATTCATCTATTGGTGGCTGCTTGGGTTGCTTTCACATCTTGGCTATTGTACATCATGCTGCAATAAACATAGGGGTACACATATCTTTTTGAATTAGTGTTTTCATTTCCTTTGGGCAAATACCCAGTAGTGGAATTACTAGATCATATGGTAGTTCTATTTTTAACTTTTTGAGAAGCCTCCATACTATTTTCCATAGTGGCTGTACCAATTTGCATTCCCAAAAATAGTACAAGAGAGTTCCTTTTTCTTCACATCCTTGCTAACACTTGTTATTTTAAATAAAATTCTTATATTTAGTGTTAAAAAATTGCTACCCCAACAAAATCCCTTATTGCTAATTATTTACACTCAACCTACTGTTAAGAACGTATTGAAGAAATGACATTCCCCCATTCTTTCAAACATGGGATTTCTGCTAAGTACCACCTAGTGGAAGTTGGATATTAGGGAAAATCGTCTAATCTTTGGTTTGCATTGTTCAGCAAGAGCCAGTGGAGATTTTAATTTTTCAAATGATGATGTTTTTGCCCTAAAGTGTAAGTATGAAAAGAATGAAAATCCATAATCAATATTTATGACTACACCATATATTTCTAGTTTGTTTTTTAAATTTCCTTGTTAGCTACACCCTAACAGTAAAGCACTGGTGATTTGTTTTGCAGAATCCTTGCAGCCCTTCCTGGAAGCCTGTAGCAACACTCTATTTTTTCGGACTTGCTCTGTGCTGCTTCACATTCCTAACCTTGATCTTTAAACCCTGGGAAAGCTCAGTACTATTTTGGAGAAGCTTTCCAAAATCAAGTAAGAATTTTTTATACCTAAGATTTTTTTTTTTTTTTTACATAGAAAGACATCTTGTTGTGATGATTTAGGCCTTTCTGAAATCCTATATTGGCTCAACTTTGTTTATTAAGTTATGATTTCCAATAAATTGTAGAAAAGTGAGAGTCATGAATTATTACTCCCTGCCCGTGATACATACTCAGGGACAGATGAGAATCAGAGTGTCCATCTAGGAATGTTCTGGTTCTATGGTTCATTTTTGCTAAATGAATTTTAACTACCACAGAGTATGTAAAACTAAGAGCAATTTAAAGTGGTAGAATCAGAGTGAATTACTGCACAATAATACGCTGTAAATACCACAGGTGAAAATAAAAAAGATACTAGAAGTATATCTGCAGATCCTCATTGATGCACTGAAATGAATTTAGGCAATGAGAATGAAGCAGGCAGAAAAGATTTAGGTTCAAAATGAGTCTCTTGTAGACAGCATATGGACGTATTGTATGGAGCACTGGGTGTTACACGCAAGTAATGCATCATGGAACGTTACATCAAAAACTAATGTACTGTATGGTGACTATTTATAAATAAACAAATAGAAGAGATTTAAAATAATGTTGGTAACTGGTTTTATTTTAGGAAATAATTATGGGCTTGTTGTGCCACTAATTTGGATTTTACTGTAAGAACCAAGGGCATTCTTTTTATATTTCCTCTTCTTTTCCCTGATGCAAATATTAGTATAACCAGTTATTAAATTATAAATAAAATTATAAATAGTGTTTCTTTTGAGGCAATTTGAACACCTGTCTCATCTCATGTTTATAACAGTAAAATTTTCGTTTTGGTTCAGCTCCTCTGCCCCTTCCCTTTCCACTCACCTGTGATTTGCATGGTAGTGAACTTAGGTATTTAGCAGGTATTGAATAGTAAATACAATACCTCTTAAAATTATTTGTAGATGTGTGACAGTGGGTCCATATGTTCTCCTTGCTGCCTAGCACACAATACCACACCACAGTAAATTATTGTCAAATTGTAACCTCATACTCAACTCAACAGGTTTTGGACTGGCATCAATTAAGCTTATCAATTCATTGTCTTCCTTCACCCGCAGACTGACTGTAGCATGG
>NW_023188116.1:510-1039 GCF_002007445.2 Ailuropoda melanoleuca | reverse complement strand
TATTTTTGATATTAACCCCTTATTGGCATATCAAATACAAATATCTTCATCCATTCAGTAGGTTGCCTTTTTGTTTTGTTGATGGTTTCCTTCACTGTGTAAAAGCTTTTTATTTTGGGGGCGCCTGGGTGGCACAGCGGTTAAGCGTCTGCCTTCGGCTCAGGGCGTGATCCCGGCTTTTTTTTTTTTTTTTTTTTTTTTTTTTTTTTTTTTTTTTTTTTTNCTGTGAGCCTGCTTCTTCTTCTCCCACTCCCCCTGCTTGTGTTCCCTCTCTCGCTGGCTGTCTCTGTCAAATAAATAAAAAATCTTTAAAAAAGAAAAAAAGCTTTTTATTTTGGGATTGTCCCAATAGTTTAATTTTGCTTTTGTTTCCTTTGCCAGAGGAGACTTATCTAGAAAAATATTGCTCATTCAGGAATGTAGGTTACGGGAGATTATTGACTCAATGAAATGTTCCAATGTCAGAATCATCGGCATTCCCGAGGGGGTGGAGAAAAACAGAGGTCTAGAAGAGATATTTGAACAAATT
>NW_023188116.1:0-391 GCF_002007445.2 Ailuropoda melanoleuca | reverse complement strand
ATAGTGCAATTTGCAAATATTAGATCCAAGGATACAGTATTGAAAGCGGCTAGGGCAAAGAAATTTCTCACGTACCAAGGCAGAGGTATCAGAATTACGTCAGACCCATCTACACAGACCTGGAATGAGAGAAAGGGTTGGGGGGCATTTTTAAATCTCNTTAAAGCTCTTTCAGAGAAAAACATGCAGCCAAGGATCCTTTATCCAGCAAGGCTGTCATTCAGAATTGATGGAGAAATAAAGACCTTCCAGAATCGCTAGTCATTGACCAATTTCGTAACCACAAAACCAGCCATACAGGAGATATTAAGAGGGGTTCTATAACCCAGAAATGGACCCTCGGCTCTTTGGGCAACTAATCTTTGATAAAGCAGGAAAAAACATCCGGTGG
>NW_023188115.1:408-612 GCF_002007445.2 Ailuropoda melanoleuca | reverse complement strand
AGTTCTTCCTGTTTCAGTCTTGGTAGTTTATAGGTTTCCAGGAAGTCCTCCATCTCTTCCAACTTGCTTAACTTATTGACATAAGGCTGTTAATAAAAGTTTCTAGTAATTCTTCCAATTTCATTGGTGTTGGTTGTGACCTCTCCCTTTTCATTCATAATTTTATTAACTTGGGTCCTTTCTCTATTCTTTTGGATAAGTCTT
>NW_023188115.1:0-213 GCF_002007445.2 Ailuropoda melanoleuca | reverse complement strand
AAAACTGCATTTTAGATTTTTCTATTCTTTTGAGTGAGGCTTGGATGGCTATGTATTTCCCCCTTAGGACTGCCTTTGCAGTATCCCATAGGTTTTGGGCCGTTGGTTTTCATTCTTGTTGGTCTCCATAAATTGCTTAAACTGATTTTTGATTTCCTGGTTTATCGAGTCATTCTTGAGCAGGATGGTTCTTAGCCTCCAAGTGTTTGAGTT
>NW_023188114.1:0-3689 GCF_002007445.2 Ailuropoda melanoleuca | reverse complement strand
CTAGATAGGTATAGGTTTGTATCTTCAGAATTTTCTTACGTTACCAGACTCACTCTGGAATTTTACTGGACTACTGTATCCACTTTAAAATAAGGGGTTTCAGCAATAGTAAAGATTCTGTATCTGTTTAGAGATGTGGTACCTACCAGTGGGGGGGCAGATACATTTCTCTTACTCTGTGATGATGGCTTGTCCATCTAAAATCTAAGCCAACTATTTAATGATACCAATGGAAAATATTTCTTGTCCTTCTGTAGACATTTATTACGAATGTGCTTTTTTCCCTCTCTTATTTAAAATTTTGTGTCTGGAGTGCATACTATATGAATAAGAGTGTGTGGATTTCTGCAAAGCAAGAAAAACTCAAGAGAAATTATAAGGACTTCGTGTGAAAATAAATTTTTCATGTACAATTAAAATGATTGTATATACAAGAAGGCTTGTGAGTGGCATTCAGTACATGGAATTTTATCACAGAACAGAATCTTGTGATCGTTCCTTTTAACCCACACCTATGTGAGCTTTGGAGGGTTGGGTCCCACTAATTTCTCTTACATAATAAATTAATGAGATTCATAGGAAATGCATATTTTTTTTCTTCTTCTTAAGAACAGAAAAGTATTCCAAAGTAAGGAGAAATCAGAGAGTAAACTTCTTTTTCTTTAATATATTTCATTTTTTCCTCAAGGGGACTTTTTCAGCTAAGATTAGCATGTTTTAAAATTCATATCTGAGCTGCAGTGTTAACAGATTAACACCCTAAGGGGTAAGTAATAGTGACTAGTAGGAGGGAGGTACATGAAAGGCTCATTCACTTCAGTGATTTAAGGAGGCTGCTGGGGAGGCCAGGCACCTGTAAGAGCATTCTTATCCTTAGGCTTTCCTCTTACTTAGTCAGCCGATGCTACCAAATGAATCTTCTGTGGATTCATAAACTGAAATGGAACTAAGGCTCCTTACCTGTGGATACAAGGAAATAAAGACAACATTAACTTTTGTACCGTGAGTTAGAAATCGCACAGGCTCAGCCTGCGCCCTGAAACAAAATGCCTCACAGTTTGCAGAGAAAGCTGGCTGCCTTCTTTTATTATGTGTCTTCCGGTGGAATATTCTCTAGAAGTGTGCCCTAAATGGTACTGTGCTGAAACTCTGAATTCATAATCTAAGAATGTGAGGATGCAGAATTGGCACTGTTAGAAAAGTTGGAAAAGAGGCAATTGTCTTTTTTTTGGGGGGGGGGGCGGGATGCCCAGATGGATCTCTGAATGGGAGAACTGCTATGGTTCTCTGCACCTAAAACATGTCTTAGAAGCATGGTGGTTGGAATGTGAATAACCAGTAACAAAACGAAAATCATCGCATCCTGCTAGGTTTCATGTTTGTACAATACAGTGGTCCACTGTCATTTGGAAGTGTTTGCTAATAAATATTAGAAAAGACAGGGAAGGAGGGAAGGAGGGAGGGGGAGAGAGAAGGCACAAAAAACCTCTGTGCTCTCCACAATGTACAAACAGAACTTCTTGAGGAAGTTCTTGGCAAATCCTTGCTCAGAAGAATGTCTGTGGAAAAAAAAAATAAGAATGTCTGTGAAAAAATTATTTTATTTAGGTTAGGCATCATTAATTAACCCGTCCTTTTTTTTAAATGGAGTTTGGTCATGGTTCTTTGCGTCCTCCTTTGAGTTGTTGATTCCAAACATCAATTTGTAGATCTTTGCACATCTTCCTTGAACAGGTGTGATCCCAGTTCCTTTGGCAGAATTCTTTGTAAACAACTCTAGAACAGAGAAGCACATGTGAGATTCACAGCTTCATCTCTGCACATAGGTATGTGTGGGCTGCTTACAAAACAGTGTCAGAGGGGAAGAACATTTACTAAACACTTAAGCACTTGCTAGTGATGCTGGTAAAGGTTCATGTTTGCCTCATCTTGCAAAGGTCTTATTTGAAGTGGCTAGTCGGCAAATATTTACTAGGCCTTTATTGTTATTGGGTAAAGAAAACAAAAAAAATGAAATTTGTGATGTAATGAATATTTGAGTAATCTGAGCACACTTTTTTTTTAATTTTAAGAAGTCTATAATCCAGGTATTTATGTATCTATAATCCAGATATTTATATATCTATAAATAATATATATAATTTATATATCTATAAATAATAATAATAAGGAATAAAAGATATATAATTTATATATCTATAAATAATAATAAGGAATAAAAGAAGCACAGTTTATAAACTTACTTTCCTTGCCATGAACCCTGTTTGAGATCAATCTTAAATATTACACCTTTTTTTTTCATCTGTATTNCCTTTTTTTTCATCTATATACTTCTGTTTATACACATGTGTCAAGTCAAAATTGATTTTAGCAACAGCAAAAAAGATACCTAGGTTTTGTTTAATGGTGTCAAATCTATTCCTGACAGATGGCCCTTCTTTGCTGTTCTTGGCTATTGTCATTTCAAAACTTCTAGAAAACAAAGTATCCTGTAGAGCAGAAGCTTCATAGTAGTGAATCTCTAAGATGAATACATTGTTTTGGAGTCATATTTGTGTCCTGCCTTAAATCACTTTAAGGATTTTGAAAATAAAATTTGATGGGTTTTCAAAAAAGGTTGTGTTTGTATTTCTGTTGCTGCTTAGGCAGCGTTGTCTGGAGTGATTTAGAAGGAACCTAAGGGGAGATGGAAGAAGATAATTAGGGAACAGAAAACAGCATGTTGGGGTTTCTGGGAGAGATAAGGAAATAAAGAGCCCAGGTCTAAAAAATCTATACTGAGTAAGAGTTACAAAAGGCAGTTAAGAGAATCTTGGGATATTCTTCTTATCTGCCCATCTACCATCCCAAGCCATCCGTCATCTCTCGATGAGTTCCTGCTTAAAACAAAACAAAACAAAACAAAACAAAAAACTGATAAGGTCATTATGGAAGAAAAAGAGAGAGAGTGAGATGGAAATATACAGCCTTTTGAAAAATCTATCCAACTTTATTCGTAAAATTTGCCATGCAATTCAATGTAGAATGGGATAACATTAAACCAAGTAATATTAGTCCCCAAATGCTTTGCATGAAATAAAACACTAGAAGGTATGAAAAGGTTAAGTAATAACTGTTTTTAAGAAGTAACAATAAAATGGTTTTCCTGAAAGCATAAAAAGCATCATCTGCTAAACTGTGTTACAGAGTACTTTGTTGTGACTAAATTATTTTATTTAATAAGATGAAACAGTATTGATACCCTGTTGAAAGAAGAAGGTGAGACTTGAAGAGGAAATGGGAATAACCTGTAGTCAGGAGGATAGAATGCTTCATGATACATGTATGATGGCAATAAAATTGTGTTTGCTGATTCAAATGCATGTTGTTTAACTGGACAGGATTTCAAGGGACGTGGGTTTAATAGGTACACTGCAATACATTTATTTCACTTTATATTTAAATGTATCCCCCTTTAAAAGATACAGTGCCTTTAAATATATTTACTGAACTGGCGATTTGATTACATTTCTCATTTCCCACTCAAAAATAATTAGATGAACCATTTTGTGAAGGCAATTCACCTGCACATTCAGGAATGTGTTGAAAATCTAGTGCGTATTTCTGCGTGCATTTACTAATTCCATATAATGCTCACAGCAAAAGCTAAACAAGATTAGTGCTTCCCAACTACCAGAGGATAAAATCAA
>NW_023188113.1:0-778 GCF_002007445.2 Ailuropoda melanoleuca | reverse complement strand
GTCTCAGAGACTACTATGTGGCACTCTCGTCAGGCTTCTGCGACCACTTACCATCATGTTTCCCTATTCACGAAAGGTGATGATAGTGCTAAGATGGGCCCCGTACAGCGTTGTTTCTGACAGACATGTTTTTTGCCTTTTCGTTCCATTGCCACCAGCAGTTTTGATAGGATTTACCAGGAATCAAACATTTTGTGGGAAGCGGCTTTGGCCAAATTGTGTTTCTCAGTGCTGTGTTCGTCGTCTTTCACTCACAGTAGCAAAGCACCTTGATTCATGTTTCAACATCCATTAGGCCGATGTGACCACAAGGGCTTTAACCTCACACTTTGTTTCTGGGTTCTACGTGCTGGATCCTTCCCAGGCTCATACACCCAATGTGGCATAAGTGTCCAGAGTGAAATGCTGATGTTATCTGGAGGTGTTTTCCTGGACGCTCTGCTTTATTACCAATACGAAGGGCACTGATTCCTCCAAAATCCTGACCCTTTTCATTCATGCTCCCTTACTCACGAGAGATGATGTTCTTTGATATTTCCCTGGATCGTGTAGTGTCTCAGAGACCGCTATGTGGCACTCTCGTCAGGTTCTGTGACCACTTTCCCTCATATTTCCCTATTGACCAAGGGTGATGATAGTGCAAAGACGGTCCCCGTACGGCGTTGTTTCTTACGTACATGTTCTTGCCTTTTTCGTTCCATTGCCAGCCAGCAGTTTTGATAGGATTCACCCAGGAAGCAAGCATTTCGTTGGAAGCGGATGTTGGCCAAATTTTGTT
>NW_023188112.1:0-686 GCF_002007445.2 Ailuropoda melanoleuca | reverse complement strand
TTTGTTGTTTATTTGCTTGTCTTTTTTTTGTTTTTTTAAAGTTATCCTTTCAGTTAAACTCTTTCAGCCTACTGTGTTATACACACATTACTCTCTCTCCTAAACTCATACACTTATCTTTTACATTATTATTTGACAGTAGGTCCTGAAGGCGGTGTGGTATCNTATTATTTGACAGTAGGTCCTGAAGGCGGTGTGGTATGCTGGTAAGAACACAACATCTGACTTCTAGGCCAGACTATCTGGCCATCTCTGTGGCCACAGGTAAGACGCTTAGTCTTTCCGGGCCTCAGTTTTCTTAACTGCAAAACAAACAGTTCAGATCGATCGATCATTAGTGGCTTACCCACGTTGTTAATTTTGTCCTAGGATTTTTCTGTTTCCTTTTCTTACTCAGTTTTATGATAAATCTATTTTATCTTCTTCTTGGGATTTTTAAGTCCATGGAGAGCAGGGACTCTCATACAGCCCCATTACCTAACCTGGTGACTCACGATTGTAAGCATTAACTAAACACTTGGTGAAATTCATTGCTACATATTTCTACCTGTCTGCTCCTGTGAACCCCATCTCCCTGCGCCTCCCACCATGCCCCCAAATGTCTCCAGTCTCTGATCTCTGCATTATCCAGAAGTATCTCCTGTTGCCTCTTAGTGGGCATCGCAGTTTGTATTTCGTACGTGATG
>NW_023188111.1:0-635 GCF_002007445.2 Ailuropoda melanoleuca | reverse complement strand
GCCTATGTTTACCCAACTTGAATGGGACTGGATACACCTCATAGTACATGGAAGCTTCTAGTGCCTGGCTCGTGTAAGCACTTGTATTGTTCAGGGTTGGCTAGGTTGAGCTGCATAACAAACAACCCAAAAATCTCAGTGGCTTCAATCAGATTTATTTCTTACTCACACCACTAGTCCACTGCAAGTNATCTCAGTGGCTTCAATCAGATTTATTTCTTACTCACACCACTAGTCCACTGCAAGTCCACTGGGTAGGCGCCCCTACTCTGCCTACAGAATAGCCACTATCTGGGATGCTGCTGGCCACCATGGCCGAGGGAAGCAGAGGGCAGGAAAATCACAAACTGGGCCTTCAATCTTCCCCCTGGAGCTAGGTCATGTCCCCTCCATTCACACACCACTAGCCAAAGTCCCACGGCCACACCTAACTCCAGTGAGGCAGGGAAGTGCGATCAGCATGTGCACAGGTAGTCCAGGAGGCCGCGTAAGTGGGAGCTACCAGCCCTGCGCTCGGTGGCGGGCTGCCAGCCCTGCGCTCGGTGGCGGGCTGGCAGCATTGCATGGGAACATGCAGGACCACAGCAGCCCCACTGAGACCCTTCAAGGATGTCACCTTGAATGCAGACAGGGTT
>NW_023188110.1:0-520 GCF_002007445.2 Ailuropoda melanoleuca | reverse complement strand
GCCACTCTGCAACTGTTTTTTCATTTGTGCTGGGTTTTTGCCTGTGAGGCTAAAGGGAGTGGTATTAGAGGAAGGGGTGGGTGTGGGACTTGTGGTGACCCAGGCCCGGGGCAGGATGGGGCTGGAGCAAGCCATCTGTGCTCTGTCAGCCTGGACAAAGGACTGCAACATGTCTGTCTGATTGTTGAATCTTACTCATTCTAACTCACTCCCCCCAAACACTAATTAATCAGACATCCACAAGTCAAGTAGAGAAATCCTCATTAAAGAGGAGAGGAGGAAGCAAAGAAAGGAGAAGNGGAGGAAGCAAAGAAAGGAGAAGGTATGATAGTGAACCCCCCCCCAGACACGGGCTGCCATATGCTTTAAATCAGCCCTCACTGAACACAACAAAGATGCCTCTATTCAATGTGCAGCTCCCCAGAGAGAGAGGAAGTGACAAACACTGGGACATTTTATTCTTTACACCATTACAGCCAAAGCTTTCATCTGCAAAGGGGGAAAGTATTTGGAGGTGGTT
>NW_023188109.1:0-1436 GCF_002007445.2 Ailuropoda melanoleuca | reverse complement strand
AAAAAAAGACAAAGGAGCAGAAAAGGGAAATGTTAGTGATCTTTACTGCTAAACTTCTAAGATGCTCTTAAACCCCTGTGGGGCCTCTGGGCTCAGGGTAGGGACCCTTCTTGGGAAATGGCCTGAGGGAANAAAATTATTCCAAAGTAAAAAATTTGTTAAAAAAAAAAAGACAAAGGAGCAGAAAAGGGAAATGTTAGTGATCTTTACTGCTAAACTTCTAAGATGCTCTTAAGCCCCTGTGGGGCCTCTGGGCTCAGGGTAGGGATCCTTCTTGGGAAGTGGCCTGAGGGAACCTCCCACAACCCTACTCCTGAAGGGTGAATTTTGTAAACATTTACTGATCTGTACACTTGAGATTTGTTTTCTTTTCTGTGATAAATAGCGAACATTTAATTGAGTAAATTTAAAGATCAAATTGATTTTATTCAATGATTCCATGAATCGGGCAGCACCACATCTAGCAAATAGAAAGGAGCTCCAATGAGCCGTAGGAAAGGAAAGGTTTTTAAAGGTGGAAAGAGGATAGGAAAAGAAAGGTATTAGCAAAAAATGCATTGTTTCAGGAAAGTTGGCCTTCCTAAAGAGATCAAAAGGGGTCTATCAAGAGGATTATCTCATTATGCTTACCAGGCAATTCCATGTTGTCTGGCTAAAGGTTATTCCTGGGAGGTTGAAACTATAATTAGATTAGGTATTAAATCTTTTTTTGGTAGTGTGGAATTTTGCACAAATGACTCCATTTTGGGGCCACTTTCTCATTTTTAACATTTGCATGTGAACTTTCACTCTCTCTCTCTCTCTCCACACACATACAAACACACATCTAAAAACAACAACAACAACAACTTTGGGAAGGCCTGTGGTTAATGGTCTTCAAAACTCCAAACCGTGATGGCAAGAGCTCCTGTCTTAACCCAGCTCCTCTCTGAAAAGAAATTCAGGGTGGGAAATATTATGATGCCTTCCAATCTAATCTTTTGCAAAATTGCATGACTTAGTCAATTAAGAGTTCAGAGATTGGAGTCATCTAGAATTCTTCCTGGTCCCACTATCCAAGGATGAGCTTGAGCAAATTGCCTGACATCATTGAAGTTCCTGACCCTCTCTTAGTAAAGCAATAAGACTAGCCCCATCTCCTGTGCTAGTTTTAGGTATCTTTCCAGGCTTGGATTTGGAGTGTTCAAAAATACACAAACATTGTCTTCAAGTGATGGGTCTATGGATGACTTATTTCTTCTTCATACTTCTGTATTTTCCAAATTTTCTTCAATTAATCACTTAACACTTAATTAGATAGATAGATTTTTTTTTTTTTAAGTAGGCTCCACGCCCAGCATGGAGCCCAACACAGGGCTTAAACTAACAACCCTGAGATCAAGACCTGAGCTGAAATAAGAGTTGGCCACTTAACCAATTGAGCCACCCAGGTGCCC
>NW_023188108.1:0-1480 GCF_002007445.2 Ailuropoda melanoleuca | reverse complement strand
CTGCTGGGGGTGGGCTGGGGGCCCAGAGACTTGGGCTTGGACTGATCCTTTCCTGGATGGAAGTGCTGAGGCCCTGCGGGAGCGGGCAGTGCCTCCCAGCAGCCAGGCATGGGCCCCGACTTCCTGCGGATGCTTCTCTCCGAGGGGCTCAGCTCCAGAAAGCAGGTCAGGCTGCTGGTGGCTCGGCCATCTCCCGCCTCCCCCGAGCAGGTGCGCTCCAGGCCGGACGCTGCCCTGCTGGTCTTCACAGCACGACGAGCCTCAATGTGTTGCCTCTTCCCACGTGGCAAGGCTGCCAGGATGCGAGAGAAGGACGCTATCCTGCGGGTGCTGGGCAGGGACCTTGGGGCTCTCCTGTGTTGGGACGATCACTGTCCGGTCGGTGGGGCCTCAGTGCAGCCAGGACAAGAAAACCAGCGAGGCCCACAGAGCACTGGACTAAATATTAAAAGTAACTATTGAAACCTCTTAAATCTAATATGGTTTATCCTCCCGCCTGAACTGATACATTTTCAAAATGGCCTGGAAAGCCAGGTTTGGATTTGAAATTCTCTGACTCCTCAGCCTTGGACGAGGTTGTGTTGGGTGAGCTGGCCATTGCCCCCAGCCCCCTGCCCCAGCCTGGAGCCAGTCCTCCTGTCCTGCCCTCCCTGGGTGCAGCCACACCGCAGCCTCCCACGCAGTGTGCAGACCCCCAGCCCCCCCGGGGCCAGGCTCTGGATCCCACAGACAGCCGCACGGTGTGGTTCTGAGCGTATGCACGCGGGCTGTGTGCTTCACCCTCAGGAGAGCGGTCCCGGGGATGAGGCCCGTTCGGGGCCCGGAAGTAGATTCTGGTCCATCAAGAAGGGGACTGTGGGGTTGGGGCGCCTGAGCTAGTCCCCTCGTGTCCTGACGGGAGAGGCGCCGCTGGAGGAGAGTGCAGTCTTGGGGTCCCAGGGTGGATGGACAAAAGGGCAGTAGTGGGGCTGAGGGACCAGGAGGGAAGGCGTGGGGACATCTAGGCCAGAGATGACCAGGGCCTGAGATGGACTGCAGGGGTCTGGTGGGGGGAGTCTGANGAAGACATAAAGCTGGTCAGGACTGATGGGTCCTGGGATGTAAGGGGGGCAGGGTCAGGGATGCCCCCCTTCTCTCTAATCTGGGTGAGCAGGTGCCACAGGGGAACCCCAAGATGAGAATGGTGGGGGGGAGCTGAAGGGTTCGGCTTTGAACACATGGGGCAGGAGGCGGTGGCCCCCCCAAGAGGACAGAGGCTACAGGAGACCCCAGACGGGATGGGCCTGTCCAGCTCGGCACTGTGTGTCAAGCCGTCGGGACTTGCCGGGCACATCAGAGCCCCTCGCTGTGGGTCACGGCTCAGGGGGCTGGCAGGACTCAGAGCCCTGGGGCTATGAGCACATGGATGGGGATGGGCCCAGGAGCTCAGGTGAGCTCACGCAGGGGGAGGGAGAAGACAGGAGGGCAGGGCGAGGGGGAG
>NW_023188107.1:6742-7092 GCF_002007445.2 Ailuropoda melanoleuca | reverse complement strand
ATTGCACTGAAATGTTGAAGTGTTGGTATTTCTGTGACACATTAGGATTTTTTTTTTAAATTTTAAGAAGTGAAGATCCATCTCCAATTGTTTGAAACATTTCTTGCTGAGAAATGAATTTTATACTAATTTTGTAACTAAACATTTTTACCTCTTAAAAGATGTTTAATGATGATTTATACATCCCACAATGGAAAACTGAGCGTTTAGTGATTCATCTTCTGTAGTTTGCATTGGGGATTTTAGTATTTCTACTACATATACGTGTGGTTCTTTCCAGTAGAATTTGTAGCAGAAATACCAGCCATGGTCCGCTTGAGTTATAGAAGTAATCCCTGCAGGTTCCCCAA
>NW_023188107.1:0-2645 GCF_002007445.2 Ailuropoda melanoleuca | reverse complement strand
ATCCCCCCTCTACCCTCCCTTCTGACCCCCTCCTTCCTCATTTTCCTCACCTCTGTTCTAGCTGCTGCCTGGGGTTTGCTGTCAGTGTGTTACTCATCGTTTCATTCCCGTCATCCAGTCCAGCATAGATGTTTACATACTATTTATGCAGCTGAGCTGGTGGTGCTTGTTTTCTTCCTGCCCCCTGTCCTTTGGGGGCTTCCTCTGTCCTCTCATCTGCGGTTCCACCTGCAGCTGATCAAGTATCAGAACTTCACACGTGTGAGCCTGGCTTTCTTCCATCATCCTGAGGCTGGCCCGATGCCAGGAGCTCTCCCTGCTTTAGAGCCAGGCTCAGGGCTGTGTGCAGACCTACACAGTCCTACAGGAAGTGTAATGCATGTAATTCCCTGTTACCTAGAGCATGAGAAGGAGGATTCCACAACTGAACAGTTGCTAATATTTTAAACTGCTCTTAGTTGAAAATTTCAAAATCAGTGTCATCATGTGAAAAAGGTTCATCGTATGAAATGCGTGATCCTGTGACTGTGTCTTGGGGTTCAGAGACCCTGCTCGTTGCTGCAGAGCTCCGTCGGGGGAGGTCCTTCACGATGCCAAAGTGCTCTTGTCATTTTAAAAAGCAATTTTTACCAATTGCTTTTCTCTAATGCTCTTAAAAATAACCGAGTTATAATTTACCTGTAATAAAATATAGCTGTAAATGCACGGTTGATGAGTTTTGAGGAAAATATTTACCATTTCATTGGAAAGCGCCTCATGCCCCCTGTGCCCTATTTCCAGGCGAGCATTGTTCTCGTTCCATCGGCGTAGACGTTCTGGTAGGGTCATTGACGTGTGCAGTGTTGTGTTACCCTTCTCTCCGTCCTCTGGCTGGTATGAGATTCACCCTCAGGTGAGTGTATTTGTGGGTCACTGCTGTTGACTGTGGGGTGGCCCTGCCACATATGACACCTGCATCACGACGTTGGCTCCTGGGGTCCATGTCCCCTAGCCCATGGGACTTAGTGTGGTCCTGAACACCCCATCCCACATGCTGGGAGTCCCTGTTGTCTGCCTGCCCCCACCAGGAGTTTCTGCCTGGCTCATGTCTCTCCTGGTCTTCTCTGGCTCAGACTTTCTTGTCTGATCGCTAATTCCTGATATATGTCATTTCTTGTTGCATCTTATTTCTTCCAGCTTCATGGGGCTATACCTGACATACAGCACGTGTGTGGTTCAGGTGTGTAACAGTGATCTGATACACATTATCGTCTCGTGTCTGTGCAATAAAGTTAGTTAACACATCCTTTATGTCCCGGTGTCAGCTTTTCTGTGTGTGGTGAGAACACATACGACCTGCTGTCTTAGCAGCTTTCAGAGTAGCTAACACAGGATCGCTTACCGGAGCCGACAAGCCACGCACTGGATCCCCCGGACTCCTCCTCTTACAGCTGGAAGTCCCTGCTCTCTGACCAGCCTCTCCCCATTTCCCCTCCCAGCTCCTGCCCTCCTTTTCTCTTCACTAACTGAGCACCTTCTTCAGGAACATTTCTGAAACTTGCCCAAAGGCTGCAAGCATACACTCCTAAGCCCCCCGGGAATATAGGTTTTAACATGGCCATCGCCAAAGGAATAGTTCTCTACAAATGGGATTTGAGACACCAGATCAGAAAGCTGATTGGACATTTTCTTTGTTGGCTTTTGGTGCCTTAGCTGATGGGACACACCAGTTCATTGTCCAGCTGCCTGGAGACCCAGCTCCCAACATCAGACCCCATCTGGTAGTTTCCACCCTTTTGTATGGAACCTTAGAGTAGACTTAGCATAGAGCCTGATGGTGTTGTCGATTAGCACCTTCAGGATTCAGGCTAGAGCTGTATGCTGGACCCCAGGAGGGGATGTGTGGGGCGTTTTAGGGCAAAACTGATGTGTTTGTACTGGAAGTCACCACCAAGCTACAATGTCATTAGCAGTTATTACTGGAGACTTTGGGGGAGTCAGTAGAAATTATTTTTAGTAAACCTCTATCGTGATTTTTTAATAAAAGTGTGTCTTGGGAAGTTTTCTAAAAGACTGAGTTCCTCAAGGGCATGATCCAGTGGAACTTGTCTAATTCTGATGCCTGTGGCACTTGCTAGTCCTGAGTAAGTGTGTGTGAATTTTGGACAGACGTACCGTTGCCTTGTAAGCTGCATTTACACACTAGGCTGAGACTCTGTCTCCATGGGAGCAAGCACCATCGGCGTTCAGGGATGGTTGGGGCACTGGGGAGCCCAGGATCATCACAACTCAGATGAGACTGCTGTGTGCTGAAGCAAGTCTAAATGCGTATTCAAGTGACAGGGAACAGCAGACCAAAAAAGCCATCTTATTTCACTTTATAGACTATCAGGTTTTTACATTCAAGTGCATTTTGCTTTAGTGACTTAGGAAATAGAATGTCTAACGCAAATCAGATGATGGGATAGTTGGTCTCACATGGGTTGTGCCGTATGTTTATACCTGAAGTAGACACCTGTTAACTTACCTGCCACGGTTCTGAGGTCAGTTCTAATGCAGCTTTGTTCAATGCCATCCTCTCAGCGTCCATGAACATGTCTGTAAATGATTGGATAAATGAAGAAGGTTACATGTAATTAAAGTATTTTTGTTTTCTTAGACACCCC
>NW_023188106.1:375-574 GCF_002007445.2 Ailuropoda melanoleuca | reverse complement strand
ACACGTCTGTCAGAAACAACACCGTACAGGGACCATCTTAGCATTATCATCACCCTTCGTGAATAGGGAAAGATAAGGGAAAGTTGTCACGGAAGCCTGACGAATGTGCCCCATAGTGGTCTCTGAGACGCCACACAGTCCAGGGAAATATCAACGATCATCAACTCTCGTGAGTATGGGAGCATGAATGAAAAGGTTC
>NW_023188106.1:0-303 GCF_002007445.2 Ailuropoda melanoleuca | reverse complement strand
CACCTCCAGCGAACAGCAGCCTTTATACTGGGGACCCCGATGCCACATTGGGTGTAAGGGCCTGGTCCTCGAGGATCCAGCCCTTAGAACCAAGAAACAAAGTGTGAGGGGAAAACCCTTTAATTCACGATGGCCTTATGGAAGGTGGAACAGGAATCAAGGTGCTTTGGTACCGTGAGTGAAACACGATGAAACCAGCACTGAGAAAGACAATTCGTCCAAAACCCGCATTCAACGAAATGTTTGCTCCCTGGGGAAATCCTGTCAAAACTGCTGGCGGCAACGGAATGAAAAGGCCCAAAA
>NW_023188105.1:393-547 GCF_002007445.2 Ailuropoda melanoleuca | reverse complement strand
CAGGTCATGATCCCAGGGTCCTGGGATTGAGTCCCACATCAGGCTCCTTGCTCAGTGGGGAGCCTGCTTCTTCTTCTCCCTCTGCCTGCCACTCCCCCTGCTAGTGTTCTATCTTTATCAGAGAAATAAAATAAAAATCTAAAAAAAAAAAAAA
>NW_023188105.1:0-295 GCF_002007445.2 Ailuropoda melanoleuca | reverse complement strand
TCCAGCCTCATTTTTCACCCATTTTTAACTTAAATTCCTCTTGTGGATAAGAATGACCTGCAATTCTTGGAATAAGTCACTCTTCTCCAATTGTCCCTCTCCCTTTGTTTGGCTAACTTGAAGGTCAAGCCATTTGGGTTCAAATGCTGGGTCCCTTATTAGCTTGTGGTCCTGGGCAAGTTGCATAGCCTCTCTGGGCTTCAGTTTCCTCATCTGTAAAATAGGGAATATGATGAAGCCAGATTCACGGCGTAGTTGCCAGGATCAGGTGAGATGCAGTGTGGCAGGACACTTT
>NW_023188104.1:0-1090 GCF_002007445.2 Ailuropoda melanoleuca | reverse complement strand
ACCCTGGGATCACCACCCAAGCCGAAGACAGATGCCCAACCGACTGAGCCACCCAAGCAACCCTTGCCTCATTATTTTTCATTTGCTTTGTGTTTTTTTGCTTTTTTTGTTTTTTGTGTTTTTTTGTGTTTTTGTTTTCGAGCTTGTGGCTTCTTCCACGAATATTAAGCTCTGTAAAATATCTCTCAACATTATTTCCATGTTAAATCTGTCACATGACCTGTCGTTGCAAACCTTTTTCAGGAGATATTGCTACTTGGGCCACCCATTCCGTTCCAGGGGCTGTCCGGGCTTGAAGCCATTCTGTCCGCAGGGACTTACCTTTGTCACCATCCTGAGAACTCCCTCCATCCATTTCCCCTACTTCCCCAAATCCTCTTTCATTTTCTTGAATTACTAGGTAATTTTGTTGGGACATATTCTTAATTGCCCTCTGGAAAGGAAAAAGGGGGAAAGATGTATGGTTGCAATTTTTTTTTTTTTTTTTAGACTTTTGCATTTCTATCCTAGCCCTTGATTGGAAATCTTGCCAGTCTAGGGCTCCAGGTTGGAAGAGGTTTCTCTCAGATTTTTGCTGCCTAGCTCGTGCTTTTTTTGAAGTCCGGTGCCATTCTGATGACTCGTCCTTTGTGTGTGACCTGTTTCCCACCCCACCTCGGATGTTTTTAGGATCCTTGCTTTATCCCAGTGTTCTGAAATGTCATTATTGTGCATATCGACGTGAGTATTTTATCACCCATTGTGCTGAACATCTGCTAAGAAGTAATCTGGAATCTCTAATCTCCCAGTTCTGGGGAGGTTAATTTCATTGTTCCTTTGTTAATATCTTCCTGTACATTTCCTCAATTTTGGTTTTGGAAACTGTAGTAAAATTAGGACTTGGATTCTCCCTTCCTGTCTATTTCTTTTTTTTTTAATTTAAGTATAATTAACGTACAGTGTTATATTAGTTTCAGACAGCATATTGACTTAGTGATTCTGTTCGTTACTCTGCTTACCATGATAAGTGTAGTCACCCGGTGACTCTGTTACAATGTTATCGACTATATTCCCTCTGCCATACCTTTCGTCCTCCTGACTTGTTTCCTTT
>NW_023188103.1:0-3978 GCF_002007445.2 Ailuropoda melanoleuca | reverse complement strand
TGTTTCTCATCAGCAAAGCAGGACAAATGTGGAACGAGAGACCTCGATTCAGGACCGAAGGACCGCATCCACGCAAGGCCCTAGTCCAGTGGCTGTGTCCGATACTCAGGGGACGGGTCCACTGCCACGTGAATGAGAACCACACACAGGGACACAAGGTCAGCATGACAGTAAATATTTGTATCTCCTGACGGTCCAGGGACAGGTATGTGGTCTTGCATGGATAAGTGTCTCTGCCCCATGATGTCTTCCCACAGGGACCAGACTTGTGTCTGGTGGCTTCTGTCCCGAGTAGATTGTCCTCGGTGCACAGATGAGAGTGAAGGAGTTGTCAGGACAAGACTGTAAGTTGTTCACCACCCCGGGGCAAAAACCAAGGGGGCTCATTATGTGCCTGCATATCTAATGGCAAAGGGGCTGGAGGAAGTCTTCTCTCTTCGGAGGAACCGCCTGTCTGGAGCAGGAAGCACGTGGGGGCCCTTAGTAACACGTGATTCCCAGGATTCAGGCCGAGGTCCCTTCACGCTAAAGATCTATCTTGCACCGTCTGCGAGAGGGGCAAGGTGATCGGATGTGCGGCTCAGGCTAGCACAGGTCTGGTTACCCGATGTGTTTGTATGGATTTGATTGCTTTTGCTCTGAGATTTAACTACAGGCTGTGGGGCTCGCCAAACACTTAAAATTTCCTTGTAGATCCATTCGTGGGTAGATTTCCTAAACACGAGAAAGTTGGGAAAGGGAAGAGTGACAGCAAATGCTATGTAAAATCAGTCTTGGCCCCGGTGAGCCCAGGTTGGGGACTCGGAGCTGACGGCTCTCTGGGGGCACAGACACCTGCCACCTGTTGCCACAAACACTCGAACCCACTCCCAGGGGGTTGTGGAGACCATTTCACACAACTTTGGAGTAGCTGTGAAAAGCTAACACCGTCAGCTCCCGTGCTGGTGAGTCAGGGAGTTTCTACCACTACTAGCATCGTTCTGATCCTACTGTGTATTTGAAATCTGAGGCAAACCCGAGATGGAGTTAAGCTACCTTATCCTCACTCTTTTCTGAAAGCAGCCGTGGGTGTGAGCAGCGGCTGGGGGCCAGAGAGCTCCGCGAGGACCCACCTTGCCCAAAGCCAGCCAGCACGCAGGTGACAGCTGTGGGCGGACCCGGGCTGTCCGACCCCAGACCCTGCACCATGGACCCAGGAGGCAGTGCTGGCAGGTGGGCCTGAGGACACGCGCCGTCCTCAGAACTCAGGGCGGTCATGGGACTCTTGCTGGGAGTAAACACCTGACTCCCAGTGACCCGAGACCTGGTTCCCCAACCCCCCACGACCCATGCGAGCTATGACCCGTGAGTGCCGCAGATGCTCAGAACAGGGCTGGACCGGGATCCTGACCGCCTCACAACTAGCATTTGCTCAAGGCTTCCCAAACCCCTGGCTGACAGCAGGTGCAGCCCAGCATGGCTGCTCCCAGCTCCCAGCGTCAGGGGGCGCTCACAGGGCTCCCACCATACCTTTCTCTCTGGGAATGGAAGCCTCATATAAACTTGCTGACCAACCACTTGAGTTAGAGAAGAATCCCCTGGTTTTCTGGTTTATCCTTTGCTGTAGGTGATTAAGGTGGGTGAACGGTTTCTGGGAGGAACAAAACTGATTCTGATTTGGGTTTTCAGTTGCCTTTTTTAGGCACCACATTAAAGAAGTCACAAACCTACTTTATTTTCCTGCAGCCTTAGGGAGACCAGCAGATATGATTTAGGGGTTTGTAGCGGCAAGTGACCTGTTGACTAAGGAGTTTTCTAGGAGAGCTGATTCTTACATGACAATCTCTGGAGATGGCTGCAGGGTGGGTTTGGCCACTCAGCGACAGGACCCTGGGAGAGCATCTCCAAATTCTTTAGGACTTTCCTCATAGTCCCAAGATAGCTGCGATTGCTCCCTGAATCACATTCTCACATGACAGTGTCCAAAGAGAAGAGCTAGATTTTACTCTTCCTGCTTTTTGTGGGGAGTAAAGGATGAGCAACAATGAACTGTCAGCAAACTTTCCCTTCTGTGTCCCTGGTGCGGATCGAGTCACGTGGTCCCCACGCTGCCAGGGAAGATGGAGAAAGGAGCATCTGGGAAGGGGAATGGTATTGCTGTGGGTGTTAGAGCATCTGTGATCAGGCCCCTGAGGCCTTGGCACATTTGAACAAAACCGGGTCCTATGAGCCTGGAAGAGGGAGGTTGGCCATGGAAGGGAATACTTCCTGCCATGGCAAATATTCTGGGAAAGAAAGCCAAGGGAAAGGAGGTTCTAAGTATGATCATAAGACTTTCCATTGCTCACTGTAAGTACTCTGTAAATACTCCGGTATGCTGGGTACAGTGCCGTGAGCAAGCATGTCCCGTAACCTAGATTCTATGGTTAGTATTTTATGTTCCCTTGACCTGTGAATGTCCCAGTCACTGGCCCTCTCAGGCTCCACTATATACTTAGTGTCTGAAACCCTGAGGCCATTTAACCGGTAAACATAACTCATTGGTTTCACCTAACAATCTTCCTGATCCAACGTTCTGTCTGGAATTACTTTCATAGCTGTTTAGCTGACCCAAGATCCAAGTGGAGACCCTTGCCTTCCTCAGCCTCCTTGGTCTGTCCTTTCTCCCCTCCTCCCTCTGTCCTTTCCTGCCCTCCACCCTCTGGCACTCTCTGCTCTCCCTCTCCTCCCCTCCCTTTCTCCCTGCTCCTCTTCTCCCCTCTCCCCCTCCTCCCTCTGCTGCTAGCCCAGGCTCCTTTCAAGCTAAGCCCCAATTCATCTTCAAATGCTTCTATTCAAATTCTCCTTGTGCAGAATGCTCTTCACTCCCTGCTGTCAAAATAAAAACTGAGTCTCCCACTACCTTTCAAGATTTGGTTTACCCTGAGGGGTGTTGCTCATGGCTTATGGTTCAAACAGGCTGTGGGGGGTCTGGATGCTCCCCCTCCTGGCTCTGCTTCCCCATCACCTTGGTGTTCCTTTTGTATAGATGGTTTATCCCCATCTGACATCTCCCAGGACTTCAACTCCATCTCCCTCTAGCTCAGAGCTGGGACTTCCCCCTGCAGCTGACCCCACAGGAAGGCCCCAGGCTAGGCAGTCTGACCCTGGGGGGTTTTCTCAGTGAATGGTGGGGGGGGGGCGGTCACCCATCTGAGGAGGGGTTCCCAGAGGCAGGGGGGAGGGAGCGGGTCCGGTGAGGCCAGCAGGAAAAGCCAGTGGACCAGTGCATGTTCAGAGCAGCTCTGCACAGTGGGGGCAGGACTCTGGGACCCCCAAGGCCCATCAGGAGGCTGGAGGCCAGGGTTCGGGCTGTGACTCCCATCTGTGGTTGGCAGAGCTGCCCCTGGGGGTTCTGGTCCCTCAGGTCCACGCTGCCCTCGGCCTGGCTCCTGTCTGATGACTCCCTGGATTGTCTGACAGCGCAGCGGGAGCTCAGGCCGGGATGCTGAGCCGGGGGCTCCCGGGGAAGCCTGAGCTCGTGGGCGGGAGTCCCTGCTGTGGCCTCTGACCTTGGTGCTGTGCCAGGGAGAGGTCTGTGCTTCTGTCCATGTCTGTAGGGATGAGCGTGGCTCCCCCTGGGTGAACACTTACCGTGCGTGTGAAATACTCTCTGTCGTCTGCATCCGGAGTCCGCCTGGACGGCCTGTGAGTACCCCTGGGTCCAGGGTGATCCCTGGACTCCACTGTGGATAGCAGACTATTCGTGGCCTGGGNGTTCGTGGCCTGGGCCAGGTGGGGGCTGGCTGGCTGCTGAAAAGGTCGGTGGGGACCGCTGACTACAGACCGGCCTGGAGAGAGAGCTCAGCGTCCTCAGGTTAGGGCTTTCCCCGCGTCCTCCGCCCCACGGTGGGTTCGCGTGGGCTGCTCATTGTGGGAAGAGACTTCCCAAGACCAAATCCGGTGAAAAGAGAAACTGGTTCCTGGGAGCAGCAGCGGCGAGAGAGGAGACTGGGCGTC
>NW_023188102.1:0-787 GCF_002007445.2 Ailuropoda melanoleuca | reverse complement strand
AGCTGCTTTAAAATTTTTTTAAAAAATGTCTTACCCGGGGGCATCTGGGTCTTGCAGTTGGTTAAGCCTCCGACTCTTAGTTTCTGCTCAGGTCACGATCTCAGGATTGTGAGATGGAGCCCCATGTCAGGCTCTNGAGCCCCATGTCAGGCTCCATACTCAGCATGGAGTCTGCTTGAAATTCTCTCTCCCTCTGCCCCTCCTGCTTGTGTGCGCACGTGCTCTCTCTCAAATAAATAAATAAATCTTTAAAGAAATGTCTTACCAGGATAAAGTCCAAGTTTTCTGCGTGTTGTGCAAAGCCTGTCAGTGTTGGGCCTCCTCCTGCCTTACAGATTTCACTTCTGCTAGTCCGCGGTTCTCTGGAGTGTGCCCGGGCCGTACCCACGTGACTTCAGGTGCTTGCCCTTGTTGTTCTTTTTGTGGGTACTTCTTCCACTTTACGGCTTCGCATATGTGTTTTGCCATGCCCGAGAAAGCTTTCAGTCCCACCTCGCTTTGTCTCTCCCCACTTTTCCCCTTACCCTGTCCTTCTCCTACAGCCATCCACGTTCATTCTCTTCCTTGACAGACAAGCTCCTTTCTCCTCCAGGGACCTTGCCCAGGCTCTTCTCTGTGCCTGGGATTCTTTTCTCCTTGCTTCATCCACAGAACTCTTGCACATCCTTCATATGTCAGTTGTTGGGTCAGCTTCCGTAGGGAATCTTCCCTCAGTTCTAAAGATTCCATTAGATAGTTCCCCAGTAAGGGATTGCGTAGCATCCTGTAATTTTCTTCATGGAAATTA
>NW_023188101.1:396-558 GCF_002007445.2 Ailuropoda melanoleuca | reverse complement strand
TGGAGGCTGGTATGGCCAAATTTTGTTTCTCAGTGCTGTGCTCATCGTGTTTCACTCACGGTAACAAAGCATCTTGATTTTTGTTCCATTTTCAATAAGGCCGATGTGACTTCAAGGTCTTTATCTTCGCACTTTGTTTCTTGGTTCTATGTGCTGGATGCT
>NW_023188101.1:0-262 GCF_002007445.2 Ailuropoda melanoleuca | reverse complement strand
GTCCTCGAAATTCTTGAACTTTTTCATTTATATACCCTTATTTAAGTGAGATGTTGTTCGTTGATAATTCCCTGGATTGTGTGGTGTCTCAGACCACTATGAGGCATTCTCGTCAGGCTTCCGTGAACACTTTCACTCATGTTTCCCTATTCACAAAGGATGATGTTATTGCTAATACGGCCACTGCACAATGTTGTTTCTCACAGAAATGTTTTAGGCATTTTCGTTCCATTGCCACCAGCAGTTTTGATAGGATTTACCC
>NW_023188100.1:384-697 GCF_002007445.2 Ailuropoda melanoleuca | reverse complement strand
CCATGTGCATTCGAAAAGAATGAGTATTCTGTTGTTCTGGGGTGTAGTGTTCTGTATATACCTATGAGGTCTATCTGGTCCAGTATGTCAGTCAAAGCTCTTGTTTCTTTGTTAATTTTCTGCTTAAGTGATCTGTCTATTGCTAAGAGTGGAGTGTTGAGGTCCCCTACTATTAATGTATTATTATTATCTATATGTCTCTTTATTCTGGTTAAGAGTTGGCTTGTGTATCTAGCTGCTCCCCTTTTGGGGCATAGATATGTATAATTGTCATATCCACTTGTTGGATACATCCTTTAAGTATAATATAGTG
>NW_023188100.1:0-181 GCF_002007445.2 Ailuropoda melanoleuca | reverse complement strand
GGATGGGTCATTCTTTTTATCCAATCTGCAACCCTGTGGCATTTTATGGGAGCATTTAGGCCATTCTTATTGAGAGTGATTATTGAGAGATGATTTTAATGATGTCATGTGGCCTGTGAAGTCTTTGTTTCTATAGATTGTAAATTTCTGTTCTGTATCACTCTTGGGGTCTTTTTACTTT
>NW_023188099.1:0-692 GCF_002007445.2 Ailuropoda melanoleuca | reverse complement strand
GGAAGGCAGATGTCGTATCACCCTATTCAGAAAATGAGAATTTTGTATGGAGTAAGAAGAAAGCAATATTACTCAAGGAAGAAAGTTATATGGTCAGAATCAAGCTCAAGATTATTCGCACACTAGCATTTATGGAATGTNCCTCCAGCAAAACAATCACAACTGATGAAAATCATTATATATATATATCTAGATAGATGATAGATAGATAGATGATAGATAGATAGATAGATAGATAGATAGATAGATAGATAGACATCTCCTACTCATAGGCAGAGCATCTATCCTAAACATAGCAGGCTAAAAATCCTGGGGTCTTAGAGGCCCTTGCCCCAGCTCATTCATTGGGTGGAAGTTCCACAGCAGGAGAAACAAGTAGGGAAGATCAAAGGCTACTGATTCATCCAGTGCTTTGCTTGTAAAGCAGGGCCATTATGCCAGTCCCCACTCCAGAGCAGTGGTGCAGAGATTTAGCCCAATGGGAAGAGGTTGTCTGTAAAAACAGACAAATTCAAAGCTCTCCCCAAAGGAACTGACTGAGAATGAGAAAGTTCAAGCCTATGGGTGCTCTTAACAATAATGGACATTTTGGCAGTAAACAAATAAGAGGAAGCTGGTAATTAAGAACTTCAAACCAAACCATATGCAAACTAGTTTACTAGCAGAAAAGAGATACCTGAGAAGATCCCTCC
>NW_023188098.1:0-1481 GCF_002007445.2 Ailuropoda melanoleuca | reverse complement strand
TACCTCGTGGTGAGGAAGGCACCTGTGTGCAGCACAGGTACGACTGCATCTGGCTTGTTCATCGAGACCTCATGTGCTGAGGGTCAGGGGCTTACAGCACCAGCAAGGAGGTAAAGATGGAAATCCAGGAGGGACAATTTACAGAAAGATGTCAGTTTCTATGTAACAGTCTGATCATTCGTCAGTAAAAGGAATCATGAACTCGATACAAAGGGGAAATTAAAAATTNTAAAAATCGAAATAGAATGACTGAATTTCCACTGGCCACGAACTGTCAGGGTCACCCCAAGCGTACTGATGACATTGCCACAAATCTGGACTGTCCCCAGACTTGGGCTGCGCCCAGAGGGCCCCTCTTGCTGCACAAGGCTGCTGACACCACGTTTTCTGCCAAGCAGGCTGCCTCTCCGGGGTCCTCGCCAGTCCGCCATGTCTTATTCTGGATGCTCCGGTGCAACAGCGTTTCTCAGGCGTTCCACACACAGGTAATGGCTCCTTCCTTGCCCACCCTGCGTTCCCATTGGGTGGTTCACAAGGCTTCCCACCCCAAGAAGATCAACAGCACCTAATGTGGCGGGGCCAAGGAAGCACAGAGTGCAGGACAAAACGACAGGTCACAGGGCCACCTAGTGCCTCTGTTATTCTCTCTCATCCTCACCTCCTGTCCCAGTCAGTCACAAAGTGCTGCTCTTACGAGACATGCTGGTCACTCCCAGCCCGCCCCGTGGCCCTGAGTCCACCTGCTGATGCTCCAACCATCTGGTTACTTCCAGAAAGGTTCCCTGGCTCCAGTCACTTCCCCTCCCTAGAAGCCACCCCCCACGGCAGCAATGCTACTAAAACAGCGTTTTTGTGCCCACTCTGTTCAGAAGTAGACGGGACACCCTACGGCCTATGACATTGGCTGGTGTCCTCTGCGTGGCCTTTGACCCTCTGGTCCCACCTTTTCTTCACTGTCTCATGGCCCCACTGTGCCCTGGACACATACGTTCCCTCCCAACCGCTACGGAAGCCTTCTCTCTGCCTGGGAAGCCCACTCAGCATCCGCACGGTCCTCCCAGAGTGCCAAGCGGCCTCTGTGTCCTTCAGCTCCCAGGCCCACTGCACTGGGACCCTGTCCTTTCTGGCACCGGCAACAAGTCACACTGTGTCCCAGGACAGATGTACAAGAACCATGGCCAATTCGGTGCCCGGGACACAGGAGGGGCCTTCTGGCTGTGAGTACTAACACGGATGGTGCGAAGGTGGAGACCTGTGTTTGAACCTGCTCTGGACAGGACCCGTTCGAGGGTGCAGGCAGGGAAAGCACTGATGTGGGGAGCGGTCTGCAAGAAGGGCCTCATCCCCTCCAGCTCGTTACAGCTGGACAGGTGTTCACAGGTGCCTGCTGATGGGCAGTGAATCAAAGACGATTCAAAAGCAGTTGCCATCACATGACGCCTCTTCCAAAAAAACTAAAACATAATTCTCCTGCCATCTAC
>NW_023188097.1:0-1128 GCF_002007445.2 Ailuropoda melanoleuca | reverse complement strand
AAAATGTTTCCTTTCCCTTTTGGAGCCACAAACAATTTAGAGGTTCTTTTCTATATAGGAATCCCCCTCAGTTGTGAAGGAGCTCGAGACATCCCTCTCCTCTGAGGCAAGTGCCACTGCCCTTTGCTTCCTCTTTGCTCCAAGGCCTTTATTGCCCCAGAGGCAGCCCAGAACTGCCTGAGAGTCCTCAGGGATCCCATTGTGCCGATAGTGCAGTGTCGGTGATGTAACCCACGGGCTGACAAATGAGCTCAACACACGCCCAATCTCTGTGCATGGCTTGCAAGCTAAGAATGGTTTTTATGTTTTCGATGCTTGCCAAAAAATCAAAAGAGGAATGTTTCGTGACACAGGAAAGTTATATGAACCTCAAGTTTCAGTGTCCATAAATAAAGTTTTATTGGCATACAGCCCTGTCCAGTCACGTACTTATTGCCTGTGGCTGCCTTGTCCTGTGCAAGGGCAGGTGGGAGCAGCCTTCACAGAGAACTTCACGGCCCTCAAATGCTAAAATATTTACTCTTTGGCTCCTTATAGAAAACGTTTGCCACTCTCTGGTTTGGTCCATTCTGATTAGATGGTGCTCATGCTAAAAACTATTTCGATATATTTTAAAGCCTTGCATTTTGGGGGAATAATTTCTTTTTGCAATATGTTATTGGGCTTTCCATGCTCTTCAGGGCTTTGCTGGTATCTCTAGTTCTATGACAAGTCCTGATCACTGCAGGGAGAACAGGGAGAGGCAGGGGCAGAGCTGAGGCTGAGAACCACAGTTCCCTGGCATGTGCATGTCCCCATGGAACGTGAATGCAGCCATTCTCATCAATCCATATTTTTTTCTTTCTCCTGAGGCCCATGTTCCCATGCTGATACTAACCAGGGCAAGGGACAGCAGATGAACTGATGTACTAGCCTTTGCCCTCCTTGTAGGAATTAAACTGGGATGCAAATGTAGGGGTGTAACCTCAAGCCCACTTTAATATTTACACCACATGCATCATTCAAACTTGTTGCCTCTCTCCTGCTGGTCACATGGTGCCACTGAGTCTGAGTGAAAGCTGAAAACCACAGCTCCAAAGGGCCGCTCCGGGGACTGTTGGTGCCATCTGGGGTGGGTTTTATTTTATT
>NW_023188096.1:0-882 GCF_002007445.2 Ailuropoda melanoleuca | reverse complement strand
AACATGTACTTGATTTTATCTACCAGTCTTGCAAATTATCACATGTCCCAGAAGGCACCTAAACGCAAAGTACTGGTTCTATCCACTCACCACTGTTTGTCACTCACCGTCTGCAAGTCACTGCCAATGTCAGAAGCTGAAAATACATTATGACGGCGGAACAACATTGCTAGTCCCTACCTCCGCCCCTCATTAGTCAGTTCCAGTGGATTGTAAGTTGCTCAGGTGGCAAAAGTCACCGTCCAATGAATAAAATGTATAAAGAGAATAATAGAAGAGGTGAGACCAAGTCCTGGGGCTGTCCAGCAATAGGAGACTGAGGATAGGGAACTGGGATTAGTGAGGTATCAGGAGAGCAAAGTGAGCGTGGCATCATGGTACCCAAGGGAAGAGAGTGTGACCAGCTCTATGCAGTGACATCCCTATTCTCACCTTCCACAGTTGCCCACTTGTCCTTCTCAGTTGCAGGGGTGGATGACTTTCCTCTATGCTGTGAAGTCGCTGAACATGTGTGTCAGCAGAAGTTCCTAGTCCTCGCACCGTTTGGAACTTTTGCAACCTATAAAAATGCCGTCAGTATTATCCTTTACTTCCTGTTTTGTATGTCCTTTTTTGTTGTGAATCTTCCTGGGAATTGACACTAAATGGGACCAAGTTCAGGTTGGAGGGAGAATTTTACTAAAAATTTAGGGATGCTTTTGGCAATGAAATTCCATTCAACATGTATTTACTAAATAAATGCTTACTAAGTATAAGATGCTTTTCTAGGTGCTGCAAGAAATAAAGAGATACATTTAGATGTCCTGCAATATCTGCAGTGTAAGAATGGAATTACTATAGGGAAATAAATACACACAAGATGCTGTCGGTGGGAGGGATTTT
>NW_023188095.1:0-2584 GCF_002007445.2 Ailuropoda melanoleuca | reverse complement strand
TCTCATAAATACAGGCTATTTAGCTACAATGTGATATCTATTGTTTTCTTTTTGTCTGATTCTGTCTCTTCGTTTGGATTATCTAAGTCAAAGCTTCAGATACATACAAAGTCAGACTTGTGCCGTGTTTATGCAATTGTCTACAGTTTTGTCACCTGCTGGTACTACCAGAAATTTACTGTGTTGACCTTCCAGGAATGCTACCACTCTGCGGGCAGGCTTCTGAACTCTGCCGACTAATACCACTCATGCAGCTCATCAGTTGACAGCCTCACGTAGGTCATGCTATTCTCCTTCCACACAAGTGCAGATGCATTTTTGTCTTACTTCTGTTTATATCCTTGTCTCTCGAGGATATTTTAGAATGTTACAGAATTGTTCGTGAACCTGTTTTTTCAAATGTATTTTACACTTCCCCCTCTTTATGACCAAATAGGAGGTAACAAGGGATGAGTCCGATGTTAGTGTGAATTGTGCTGTCATGCACTCAAAATGGTTCTTGCCTGTCATAGTTGGGCATTGCTATGACACGCACCTTCTGAGCCTTTCTCCTACTTCTCTTAGCATACTGTTTACTCAAGTAGCAGCTTAGTTTATTATATAAATAGTTTCCAAATAGACATACCTAACCAGTCCTGCAGACATATCCAAGCAAAAGCTCTAGGAAAGCTCTGGGTAAGTTCACACTTGAACTCTGCATTATAAATTGCATTATCTGGTTGCAATCTGCCCAAGAAGAATTGCATCAGACAATGTTAAATAGGCAAAAAAGACTTTATCAAAGACTATTGCAAAAGAGGAGAGATACAACTCAACTCTAGCTCCCTAGGGTGAGCTAGTGGAAAAGCAGTGGAGGACATTAGAGGGGAGGTAGATCAATATGATTAGGTCATCTCTGTTTTCTAATTATTTCTTATTGGTTAGATTTCTACGGTTCCCACAGAGCCTGGAAGATAAGGGTGCTATCTTTCTTTATAATTACCTTTAAAGAGATGGCTTCTAGGCCCTTGAGAAAGATATTCCTGAGCTCTAAAACTTACAGGATGCTGAAAGAAAATTTACATCTTAAAGGGGCAGAAAATTTACAGAATTTTCTAAAGCAAATACTCTAAGAAAAAGGTGGTTTGAGACCCCAAACTACAAGGAAACCTGTCTGAAGTTTAGTCATGCTGAGGGGAATATTAAGGCTGTCTCCATCATTGGTAGGATCCTGAATCTCCAAATTCCACTAGGCCATAGCAACCTAAGGAGACGTCCTGAAGAAATATTAAAAGAGATATAATGATGGTGGTGATGATCATGATGATAGAAAAGCTGCTTTATTGATTTATTTCTGTGTCAAGTACTGTGCTAGGCTTTTCACATGGATACTTTATTTAAAATAAACTACTGAGATAGTGACTATTTAATTTCCATTTTCCAATAAAGATACTGAGTTTTAAAAAAGTTACTCAAATTCACACAAACAATAGGTAGTAGAGCCAAAATTCAAATCCAGGTATTTTGGTAGGTGAGCTAAAGGAACTTGTATTACCAGCTGAATGCTAGCCAAAATACTTAGTCCTGGTAAACTAGATTGGATCAAATGGGCTGCAATTAGAGTTTACTTAATCTAAGTCATTTATGCCCTAACTTCGTAATTTTTCTCACACCAACTTTGCAGTTTGTAGTGTATTATAATTAACTTATTTTTCTCTCTCTCTTCCTCCCTCTCCCCTACCCTCGCTCTCTAAATTAACCTCATCCTCAGCAGTAATCCTCCCCCAATATTATCTTCAATATGATATAAAAGCATGCCACTAGATTCTAAGTTCAACAAAGATGGGGGTTTTTCCTAATTTATTTCCTGTTTATACTATTAGTATCATTTGCATACAAAGAAGTATATGATAAATATATATTGAATGGAAGAATGAATCAATGAGTAACCCATCAGCAGGAGGTGCACAAAACTTGGAAAAACAGTGGGTTGAGGTAAGTCTGTAAAAATGAAAGTGGATCTGGGACGCCTGGGTAGCGCAGTCGTTAAGCCTCTGCCTTCGGCTCAGGGCGTGATCCCGGCATTCCGGGATCGAGTCCCACATCGGGTCTCTCGGGTGGGAGCCTGCTTCTTCTTTTCTNTTTGCATACAAAGAAGTATATGATAAATATATATTGAATGGAAGAATGAATCAATGAGTAACCCATCAGCAGGAGGTGCACAAAACTTGGAAAAACAATGGGTTGAGGTAAGTCTGTGCAAATGAAAGTGGATCTAATACCTTCTTTTGTCAATATCCCCAAATTCACATCCTAATGTTAAATCTCTAGATGTGAATATTTTGATGCTGAGAAAATTTGAAAATACAGAAAAATACATGAATGGAAAAAAAGTGTAGTCTGTAGGAAAAAGCAGTAATAATTTTATTAGGCCATAAGCTAAATGTAGGTGTGATTTAGTATCAGAAACCTGCTACAATCTTAGTTTGTATAATCAGTGTTTAGTATAAATAAAATAAATGCAGATTTGAGGGATGGGAGTGAAAGGCAGTGCATAACTATCTGTCTTTAAATATTTGAACATTTTTCATGGGAAAGCAATTAC
>NW_023188094.1:0-2066 GCF_002007445.2 Ailuropoda melanoleuca | reverse complement strand
AGAGTGGATTTGCTGGCTTACCTACCCCAGGAGAGTCCAGAAGACACACTTTTCACCATGACTGTGAGAAACAAATTTGTAAGGGGAGCCCCAGCATTTCTGAAGAGCTGAGTGACTGCTTTTCTCTCTGCCAGAAATTACAGTGAGATCTCCTGCCACTAAATTGGGAAACCTAAATGCAACGGAAATAATGGGATCCCAAAGGTGGCGAGGGCCAAGTGATGGTACTTAATTGTGAAAGGCAACATGGTCATGGCTACCATGATGCGCACAGAGTCAAAGCAGTGATCAGAATAGTCTGATTACAGAGACCGATGGCCTTGGCTAGCTGATCACAGTCTTCCTAAAACGCTGGATGAGAAGTCTACTACATTCTTACTTGATCTATATAAGTGGAAGGGTTCCAGGTCAAGTGAACAAAAGTCTAACTTGAATCATAAAACAGAAAATCAGTTCCCAGACTTGAGCTAATTTACAGACCTAGAACCCCTTGAATGACGGGGAGGCTGGGTCCTCATGAGGAAGGACCCTACTGTGCTGCCAAAAGTTTATACCATCAATCTTTCCCCAGCCTTCCCGAAATGGGCCAATAGACCTATAGCACCATGACTACATTGAGGGAAAGGAAATAATCAGAATTTTCAGGACTACTATACACAGGCAGTGAGTTGATACTAGTTTCAGGAGACCCGGATGTAACTCTAGTCCCTAGTCAGAGTAGGTGCAGATGGAGGCCAGGTGATTAATGGATTTTTTTTTTAGTCCAAGTTCATCTCACTGTGGGTCCAGTGGGCCACTTAAGCCATCCTGAGGTTTTTCCCCCCAGTTTGGGATGCATATTTGCACTTACTGTGGATATGAGTTTGTCTTCCCTGCACACAATGCTTCTGCCAAAACTAAAAACTTATGGAATATTTTATTTACAGTCGTGGTGTCCCATATGGCACTGTTTTTGCTCAAGGAACTCACTTTATAGTAAATGAAGTGCATAAATGGGGNCAGTCGTGGTGTCCCATATGGCACTGTTTTTGCTCAAGGAACTCACTTTATAGTAAATGAAGTGCATAAATGAAGACCATGTTCATGGTCTTACCATGTTCCCCACCATCCTGAAGCATCTGGCTTGGTACAGTGGTGAATGACCTTTCGAAGACTAAGTTACAGCACCAGCTAGCTGGCAGTACCTTTCAGGGCTGGGGCAGATTTCTTCAGGAGGCTATATGTACTCCAAATCAGTTGTGGTGCTGTTTTTTTTCCATAGGCAGTTCTTACAAATCAGTGGGTGGAAATGGGAGTGGCGCCCTGGTTATCCACTAGCAAAATTATCGCTTTCTGTCCCCATGACCGTAAGCTCTTCTGGTCAAGAGGTCTTTGTACCAATGGGAGGAATGACTCCACTAGGAGACACAACAATGATTCTGTTGAACTGGAAATTAAGACTGTAACCTGGCCACTTTGGGCTCCTTGTGATTCTGAATCAACAGGTAAATATATGTGACTGGGGTAACTGATCCTGATTACTAAGGGGGATTTGGACTGCTGTTCCACAGTGGAGGTAATGAAGAGTATGCCTTTAATACAGGAGATCCCTTGGGGTATTTCTTAGCACTAGCATGCCCTGTGGTTAAAATTAACGGACCACTACAATAACCCAATTCAAGCAGGACTGCTAAAGTCCCAGGCCTTTCAGGAAGAAAAGTTTGGGTCACCCCGCTAGGTAAAGAACCATAACAAGCTGTGATACTTTCTGAGGAAAAAGGGAATATGGAATGGGTCTTGTAGAAGGGATTTATAAATACCAGTTTTGACCACATACCATTTGTGGAGGACTATAATTGCATGTGTTTATTTTTAAAATGAATATGTTTGTATGTATGTATGTATGTATTTTCTTCCCTCCTTACCCCATTACAATATAACATAAAATGTATTAACTTAACATCATAGTATTTAAGTTCCAGAGTAAAAAGGAGAAGTGAACATCACCCAAGGACTTTGCATCCTCTTCCGGGGAAAGGGTTAGTACATTTTTGGTTATATGCAGGATAATTGTATCAGGTTAGGGA
>NW_023188093.1:0-764 GCF_002007445.2 Ailuropoda melanoleuca | reverse complement strand
AATGCAGCTCCCATAAACTTTCTGCTGGTAATCCCCTGGGGGGGGAATCATCCATAGAACACCCTCGTGCCGCTTTCTTTTCTTTCCCTTCCTTTATTCTTTCTCTCTCCCTTTCTTGTTCAAAATGTCATACTGTACTCATCCTTAGTGTACTCACCCATCNCTCTCTCCCTTTCTCATTCAAAATGTCATACTGTACTCATCCTTATTGTAATCACCCATCTTTTTTGTGACGATTTGAGATGGTAAGATGCCTGTAGGATCAGATGAAGTGAAGCGAATGAGGTGGGCATTGTGAAGCAGTGTTAGGCTACTGTCGACCTCAGAGCACATCAAATGAGGATCATCTGTTTCTGCACCAGGGTTGACGGCAGGTAACTGAATCCAGGGAACTTGAACCATGGATAAAGGGGCTACTGTATTATTGTCCTTGTTTTGCAAATAAGGAAACTTGATTCCAAGGTTGCACAAGTACTAAGAGGGACGTCTACATCTAAACCATTGGTCTAAACCATATGATTTCGATGCTCATACTTTTTAAAATTATGCTTAGAAGTCTTCTCCCAAATACAAATAAAGGCCTAAAACCCTCATCAGTTGCACTCAGATTTTCCTGTGTGCCATCTCTGAAAAATCACTACCAGTAAAATTATTACAAAAGAACTTAAACATTTAAATTATAAGATCAAATTTTGTATAAAATGAAGATGTGAGCAAATTACAGTTATTTTCTCTTTATCCTATGTCTATATAGATATATATTT
>NW_023188092.1:0-1547 GCF_002007445.2 Ailuropoda melanoleuca | reverse complement strand
AAGTAATTGATCAAGCTCTGTGATTTGATTCGTGGGCACAATTCTATACTTACACTTCAGTTAGCAGGGGCATTGAGCCGCCAGTGAGAGCCATAAAGAATGAGGTTGTTCATATGTTGGGCTCTAATGAGAGCTGAAGGCCATATGCCAGGACACACCCAACCCTGAAACCCAACCGATAAGCCTTTACAAGTGACACTCTTGCAGCAATCCATTCATTCATTCATTCATTCATTCATTCATTCATTCACTCATTTATTCATTACTACTTACTTCCTGGTTCTGTACTCTCTCCTTGGAATGCAGAGTGAAGGATCCAATGCTGGCCCTCCTGGAGCTTCTGGGGGTACGCAATGCAGAAAGATAAGTGCTGTGACAGGTATCTAGGATGAGGAGTTGGGGGGGGCAGGCTGATGAGGACTATAAGGAGGAAATGATCTGTAAGCTGAAAGGTAAGGAGGTGTCCTTCATATCTGGGGGATGGGTAGACACAGGAAGAGCAATGGTCCTCATGATTGAGGAGCACAGAAAGGACCAAGGCAGAGAAGAGATCTCAGGGAGGAACCTAAGAAGCTGAAAAATGGCGGCACTCTCCCAAGAGCCTCACACTTGAACTGAAATGGGCCAACACATTACGTAAGAGCCTGTTACTGATGTTCTTTCATACTGTGCTTAGGGGAGTCGGGAATTGAGCAGACACTCTGAATTCCCTCAAGTCCTGCCTCACTTCAGCTGTGAAATCTCAGGGTTCAGGGAAATATTTCATGTGTGCTAGACTAATGGATTGTCTGGATTGGGAATTGCCAACCTCCTTTCCTAACTGTAGTTTCCTGTTAATAATTAATTGGTTCAAAATCCAGTTATTGGGGGATGCCTGGGTGGCTCAGTCATTAGCAGTCTGCCTTCGGCTCGGGGCGTGATCCCAGGGACCTGGGATCGAGCCCCACATTGGGCTCCCTGCTCCGCTGGGAGCCTGCTTCTTCCTCTCCCACTCCCCCCGCTTGTGTTCCCTCTCTCACTGGCTGTCTCTCTCTCTCTCTGTCAAATAAATAAATAAGATCTTTAAAAAAAAAAAACAAAAACAAAAACCAGTTATTGGGTGTCCACTATATGCCAGGCACTGAGCTAGGGCCTAAAAATACAAATATAACAAAGGTGGTAAGACAGTAGTCTTTCATCTCAGCTTCAGTTAAGGCACCAAAGCCAAACTCGACAAAATAAGTGGCAAAGACTCCCACATTCTAAAGAGAAGTTCCAGAACACCCACGTAGGACTTGCAGAGAAGGTGCTGGAAACTGACTTTGAAGCCCTTAGTCCTTGGGGATATAAAAGGGTAGAGTTTGAAGTGGCTGAGAGAGCTGATTTCTTTGGAGAAAGTTGGAGTGCTGCCAAATTCCTGGCCCTACCATTCCATCTGGGGGAGGAGAGGAGAGTGTGTACCCCCCACTCAAATCCAGGCACAGGACACAGAAAGGCTGATGGGGTCCCCTGGAGATACATATTGGATTCACGCCTGAGAAAGGCAAATAGTGAGAGGAGTTCGCTGG
>NW_023188091.1:0-769 GCF_002007445.2 Ailuropoda melanoleuca | reverse complement strand
GCTACCTTGGGACCACACAGGAGGGACTCTGACCCAGCCACGGGAGTGAGAGCATACTTGGTGGAGGAGAGCGAAGAGATGGGTTTTAAGGTATGAAAGTTGCAGGCAGGAGGAGNGAACAGCATGCTCAAGGGAGGAGAGAACGTGATTGTTCAGGGAACCACAAACTGTTCACAATGGGATTGGGGTACAAACTGCTAAGCTGAGCAGAAAAAGATGAACCTGGAGAAATAAGCAAAAACCCAACAGGACAGGCTTTACCCAAACTAAAACAGAAGACAACGAGAGTGTAGTCCCAAAATAGTTAAGAGTGGTGCACCAGGGGGCGCCTGGGTGGCTCAGTCATTAAGCGTCTGCCTTCCGCTCAGGGCCGGATTGGGATGGAGCCCCATTTCAGGCTCCTCTACTGGGAACCTGCTTCTTCCTCTCCCACTCCCCTGCCTGTGTTCCCTCTCTCACTGGCTATCTCTCTCTGTCAAATAAATAAATAAAATCTTTAAAAAAAAAAAGTGGTGCACCAGGACATTATCCATAGTTTACCTAAAAAGAGCATTTCAGTTTAAATGATAAACATAAACCTAAAGAAAATTCTCCAAGATCATTCTGTGTTCAAAGAGCCACTCTTCCCAGCAACCTACTCCTGCACAGTGGGCACAGCCTCCCGGGACTCATCAATGAACAGCTGTTGTGTTTTCAGGCCCTGTGCTTGGGCATTCTGGTGGAATGGGACTGTGGGATGCTTTGATTTTCAGAACAACTTAAGACTTTT
>NW_023188090.1:0-1219 GCF_002007445.2 Ailuropoda melanoleuca | reverse complement strand
ATTTGTTTCATACAATGCAAATATGAAATGACTACATATTAAATGCTGCTTTCTGATTGACTAAATCATTTCAAACATGGGGGCATTCATAATAAATAAGCTTTTGTAGTAAAAAAATTCTCATTTTCTGGTTTAATACTTGTTCTATTTTAGGTTCTTATGGGAGAAAGGGAGAAGCTGAGCAGGATTGTTCTCTTGGCTACTGCCCAAGAAAGGGGCTGAAGAGGAGAAACAGGGCTTGTTAGAGAGGGCTGGACATAAGCCCAGCCCAGTCAACATGGACAGAGAGCATGAGACAAGAGGGAATAAAAACACCTGCTAAGGCATACTGCCAACTCTGCTCTTCAGAGGACAGAAGAATTGGGAAAGTCCTGTGCTTTGAGGAATGGACACTAGACATGTATGCATACTGGAGTTGTAAATTATATGAATTTGATACCTTTTCCTAAAGTAAAGCCTGGGTTTTATATATAGCAGGCATAACAGAAATAGAATAAATAAGATTCTGTGACTATGTGAACCAATGGTTTCTAAGTCTGGCTATACTATCAAAATCAACTAGGGACAGTCTGACAAACTGTAAATGCCTGCAACCCACCCTAGACACTAGAATTCCCTCTAGCCATTTTTAAGTTCGTCAAGTGATTCTCGTGTAGCTAACCCAGCATGAGTCAGCACACGAGCACTCGGAAAAAGCAGGTAAAATATTCCTTGATTATAATTCGTATTTAGTTTGTCAGTTCACTTTATCTTAAATATGATGTACACTGCTTTAAAAATTAACTTATAGTGAATTCTTAGAATTATACTTCGAGGGATCAAAAAGGCTTACTTCATATTTTCTCAAAATTTTACCTCATTTTTTAATTGTAAAATTTTACATGATAAATATAGAATTATAAATCAATAAGGGAAAGGCTATTACTCAACAATACTTGATAATTAGTTAGCCATCTGGGAAAAAAGTCAGTTAAACATTTTCCTTATAACTTACCCCAAAATAAATTCCAGGATAATCAGCATTGCAAATAAAGAAAATTAAATAAAAACATATTAAATATTTTTTAAATCTCAGTATTGGAAGAGATCTTTTTAAGTCAGATACAAAACCAAGAAGACCATAAAAAATAATACTGAAAATAGGAAATAGAACATTTCAAATAGTGGGCAAAAAGAAATTTTTAAAATGAAAAAGGGATATATATGTGCTTCATATTTT
>NW_023188089.1:0-2145 GCF_002007445.2 Ailuropoda melanoleuca | reverse complement strand
CACGTGGCTTTTATTATTTTGCTAGTAATGTGGACATTTTCCTTCTTCACACATTGGCAAATGTACATCCTGTTCTGTTTCCTGATGGCCTCAAATGTCTCCACTAATTCCTTAATGTAAAAGTCAGCAATGGGAACAAGGCTGACCACACTGCTATGTCAGGAGGAATCCTAAAACTCCTAGGAAAGATGACCNTGACATAAAGGTATTGTAGCTTATTCAAGAAGAGCGTGGGGATTGGAATTGTATCCCAGTTTGAACACAGAAGCTTCCATTGGGTGACTAGCTGGGCTTCTTTAAACAAATCAATCAAACTTATCTATGACTGATTTTTCTTGTTCTTAGAATAGAGCAAATCTGGACAGATTCAGAGTGATGTTGGATAGGCGAGGAAAGTTAATATATGAAAAGCACATAGGAAAACACTTGGCATACTGCACTCATCCAAGGAATGATAACAAACCTTATCATCATCAAAATCATCTTGGGGATAAAGATCAACATTAAAATGACTTGCAATTTTATGCCTTTTAAGGCCTGGCTTTACAGAGATCCTGTTACCCTGTTTCAAGTCTTTTATTTACAATATTAATACAAGTGGTGTTTTGGGTTTTCTCTGTACGAACCAGCTTTAAAAAGTGGCAAGGAGATTGGTAGATCATAGGCTGGGAAAGGGTGAGCCATCATCCTAAATGTTGTATCCACATTTCATCAAAAGAAATTGAGATGTAATGTTCCTCCTGCTTTAATCAATATAAGCATCAAAGTCAATATTTGCATTCTTGAAATAAAAGCAGACAAAGGACCCTAACACTTCCCTGGTAAGGTGGCCATTAAGTTCCAGTTAGCCTGAAATAGGCCCAGATTATGTTTGTTTTCCTGGTATCCTTATTATCAGTGTCCCTTTTACTCTTAAACGTCCAGTTTGGAAAATAGTATATAACTTACATGGTTGCAACATAAAATGGTAGACTTGTTAGGCTGTGGCAAATTTATGTAGCAAACTGAGAAAAGCACCTGACTGTCCAAATGTGATTTTTGAAATTCTGCTATCTACCTGTATGACATGAGGACCTCCCTAGTTCTCCTGGATCTAGTTGAAAACCTTTGTTATTCTGAGAACCTCCAACATAGGAGGAAGAACTGTAAACCTAAAAGGTGATGTCGTGATTGAGATCTAGTGGTTTTAGTGATTGACTAGGATTTAATGCTTTGATGGCAATCAGATTCCCATATGAAATAGTTTTTTTGTAAACCACAGTAAAGTGCTCCATGCATATCCCACTTAAAGAAAACATATGAACTTGACTCAAAAAGAAATCAAGGTTATTTTACGAACTAATAATTGCTAAAATACTTCCCGTTTTGATAGCCCTACTGCTACAGTTAATTGCCAAAGTACATGTTCTTGGGAACACATGGACAGATTTTTATTTATTTTTTTTTACTAAAAGATAATTACCCCAAAGTCACACAGAAAAGCATCTCTTTTATTTTAGACAGAGACACAGTTTAAAAAAAAAAAGTAGTTACATTCACATTCAATGTGTATTAACTTTTTAGAGACTCTTAATATGTTTGTATTTTCTTTCTATTCTTTCCAGGCAGACTCTTACCTTCACTACCTATCCATCTGTTCTCTAGCTAGTATTTTTATTTATTACTTACAGCTCACTTACTTGATCCCAAAGAAAGATCAGATTTAATTGGGAAATTGAGCAGAAGAAATGCACTGGCTTAGAAGCAAGCAGTGGATACTAGCCAACTTTAGGGAGTTAGGCGGCCTTTCGCTTACAAAAGTTGTGGCCAAGAGGCAGGTAAACTACTCTGTAGTCATTGTCTAAGGAAGTACTGCCTAATAGGGTTCTTCTGTACTTGTAATTAACCGTCTTGCTGTGGATCGAAGGTAGAGTCACTTTATGTCAAAGCTACACTCTGCTATGGAATGTTAAAGTGAAGTTCCATCACACTTACAGTATTAAATCCTGCACAGGATATGTCTGGAAGTTGTAAGTACCAATCACCCACCCACTCTACCCCACACTCCCACCCACAGGGCTGCTCTCCTGCTTTCCCCACCTGGGTTGAAAGACCTACCAAATCATACTCCTGGATGAACAATGCCATATACAATTACTCCTCAAA
>NW_023188088.1:0-744 GCF_002007445.2 Ailuropoda melanoleuca | reverse complement strand
TGTCATTATGGTAAAAATAATGCAAGAGCCAACAAACAGGAGAACACTGGCTTCTGTTCTCTTTTATTAACGCGTATTGTATAATCTACAATCTTACTGTGTTTTGGTTCTTTTAGTTCCAAAAGGAAGCCAAAATGTTTTCTTCCTAATTTTACAGGATTATAGAAGACAAAAATAAAGAAAAATGTTGAAAAAATAGATTGAATAAGATAAACATATTTAACTAAGAAGTAATACCAATCATTCACAAACTCTTCCAAAAAAAATTGAAGAAGAGGGAACACTTCCAAGCTCATGTTACAAGGCAGCATTAGCCTGATACTAAAACCAGCAAGGATACCAAAAGAAAAGAAAATTATAAGCCAACATCCCTGAAGAACATAGATGCAAAAATATTCAACACAATATTACCATACCAAATTCAATAATACATTAAAAGGATCACACAGCATGATAAAATGAGATTTATTCCAAGAATACAAAATAGTTCAACATCTGCTAATCAATGTGANAATCAATGTGATACTGAAGGGTAAAGATCATATGACCATCTTGATAGAGGCCAAAAAAATTCAACAAAATTTAGTATCTATTTATGATAAAAACTCTCAGCAAAGCAGGTACAGAGGGAATGTGACTCAGCATAATAAAGGCCATACAATACAAAATAACGTCATACTCTACGGTCAAGAACATGAAGAGGAAGCCCACTCTCACCATTTTTATTCAACATAGTATTAGAAG
>NW_023188087.1:0-584 GCF_002007445.2 Ailuropoda melanoleuca | reverse complement strand
CGGTGACTAGCATTTACCTAAACAATACATAGAGGGATTTGGTAATGGAAGGTAGACCCAAAGCTCGAGCACCTCCAGTGTAGACAAGGCCAGGGAACATGGACACGAGAGGCCTAGAATTAGCATGAGCACTGGCAACCAGTAGACACAAGGATGGTCATAGAAGTTGGATTTTGAACTGGAGTAAGGGGCAGTCTAACCCATTTTGATATGACAGACCTTGCCCAATAAAGATGGAACCAAAATAAAAATTGGTGAGAATTTATGACCTAGGGAAAATGCTAAGAATTAGCTTCTGAATTATAGGAAAGTAGGTCATGGTGACTCCACCTAGGAGATCAGTCNCCACCTAGGAGATCAGTCTCTAAAAATGAATTTTATAATCATCAATGCTACCATAAAAGCAGACTTGTACCATTCTTGTGACTATGAGTCTCACTTAGTTATATAGAATTTTGGCTTACTTATATTATAAGATGCTTTCTGACTCAGATAAACTGCCATGTGTTAGGCCACAGGGAGTTTGGAAACACAAAAGAATTGGTGAACACTGAATTTCACATGATTATAAGAAGTCAGAGTTT
>NW_023188086.1:0-823 GCF_002007445.2 Ailuropoda melanoleuca | reverse complement strand
GTTGATTTTTTCTGGTTGATTTTTTCACACCTTAAACTTTGGGAATCTTTGCCAATTCGAGAAAGGTCACTTGCCATAAAATCATGACAGGAGGAAAATAGCCCTTAAAATGCTGTATTTTAGTAAAATTTGATTAAAATATGATCTTAAAATGTGCTATTAACTTCAATTGAAAATGGAAAATATTTCCTCACGTCCTTTGGTGTGAGTGATTTGTCTTGGGTGCTGATTTGTCTTGACATTTCCACTTTTTATAAAATGGTCCCCACATCTAAGTTGACCCGAGTTGGGAGAGAAAGAAGGAAGGTGTGAGTGGTACAAGAGAGACAACTGGGGAATAAACCATGCAAGATTATTGTAAGAATATTTTTTTCATAGGAACAACAATGGGCAGTCACTGATCATTCTTAAGAAAGAATCCACTTTCCTTCCAGCATTCGCAAAAACACTTTCTGGGAGGAGAAGGGAGAGTAGTTGAGGGACCTGCGGATGGGAAGGAATAGTGACATGGAGGAATAGTTACAGTTGGTAGGCTCTTTTGGGGCTACAGAAGACAGTGGCTTTGGCTTAGTGTATTGGTAGTAGGAATGTAGACGCACACAACTTTAAGAGAGATGTGAGGGGCAGAATTCACAAAATTTGGTGGTTGATTGGATGTAATATAGGGAGAAGCAATAAGAATGAGCTCCAGGTTTTTGACTTGGGCAATTGGATGGGAATGGTATTTACTTATATGGGAAAGTCTGGGTGAAGATAACCAGGTTGGTATGGTTAAGAAGAGATGGGGAGAGGGGAGCCTGGGTGGCTCAGTTGGTTAAGCATC
>NW_023188085.1:248-529 GCF_002007445.2 Ailuropoda melanoleuca | reverse complement strand
AAAATTGAATTCTAAAATCCTTATCTATCTCCTTGGAATCTTTTTCTGCATTCTTCCAGAGAAGCTTCAGATAGAACATAAGGAGAATCAATTATCTTACAATCAATGGCAAGTTGTTTACTATTTCAATTGTGTATTATCTGTTATTTATTACTTTGTATTGGGGCACCTGGGTGGCACAGCGGTTAAGTGTCTGCCTTCAGCTCAGGGTGTGATCCCGGCGTTATGGGGTAGAGCCCCACATCAGGCTCCTCCGCTATGAGCCTGCTTCTTCCTCTCCC
>NW_023188085.1:0-204 GCF_002007445.2 Ailuropoda melanoleuca | reverse complement strand
CTGCTTCTTCCTCTCCCACTCCCCCTGCTTGTGTTCCCTCTCTCACTGGCTGTCTCTATCTCTGTCAAATAAATAAATAAAATCTTAAAAAATAAAGTTTATTACTTTGTATTGCTCATTATTTCAAATTTTAGCTAATGAGAAAAATGGCACGGCCAGATATTCTTCAAAGAATGCACCTTATTTCATTAGGTGAGAGAAATC
>NW_023188084.1:0-612 GCF_002007445.2 Ailuropoda melanoleuca | reverse complement strand
AAGCAAATATTTTAGTGGCTTTATTAATAATAATCAAAAACTGTAAATAACTCAAATGGTCTTCAACTGGCAAAGGGATAAATCAACTGTAGAACATTCGTACAGTGTAATAAATTCAGACAATAGAAAACTACTCGGCAATATAAAGGCACAAACTTCTGATACATTTAACGTGGATANCACAAACTTCTGATACATTTAACGTGGATAAACTTATACTAAGTGAAAGAAATCAGATATAAAAAGCTTCCATGTGTATGATTCCATTTCTATGACATTCTGGAACAGGCAAAACTATAGACATAGCAAAAAGGTCAGCTTTGCCTAGGGGCTGAGCATGTGAGGAGGTTGACTAAAAGGGCATGAGAGATGTGGGTGAAGGAACTGTTCCATATCTTGACTGGGGCAGTGATAACATGACTACATGTTTGTCAAAACTCAGAACTGTACACTAAAATGGATGAATTTTACTACATCTATATTATACCTCAATAATCTGACTTTAAAAAAAGCCAAAAAAGAAAAATGCAGTGTGGAGTCATGGAAAGAAAAAGTTAAGTTGGCAATTCAGCAGTGGAGAGCTTCAAGACAGCGCAGAGCTAAAATGCCCTA
>NW_023188083.1:0-602 GCF_002007445.2 Ailuropoda melanoleuca | reverse complement strand
AAGCAAATATTTTAGTGGCTTTATTAATAATAATCAAAAACTGTAAATAACTCAAATGGTCTTCAACTGGCGAAGGGATAAATCAACTGTAGTACATTTGTACAGTGTAATAAATTCAGACAATAGAAAACTACTCGGCAATATAAAGCCACAAACTTCTGATACATTTAACACNACTTCTGATACATTTAACGTGGATAAACTTATACTAAGTGAAAGAAATCAGATATAAAAAGCTTCCATGTGTATGATTCCATTTCTATGACATTCTGGAACAGGCAAAACTATAGACATAGCAAAAAGGTCAGCTTTGCCTAGGGGCTGAGCATGTGAGGAGGTTGACTAAAAGGGCATGAGAGATGTGGGTGAAGGAACTGTTCCATATCTTGACTGGGGCAGTGATAACATGACTACATGTTTGTCAAAACTCAGAACTGTACACTAAAATGGATGAATTTTACTACATCTATATTATACCTCAATAATCTGACTTTTAAAAAAGCCAAAAAAGAAAAATGCAGTGTGGAGTCGTGGAAAGAAAAAGTTAAGTTGGCAATTCAGCAGTGGAGAGCTTCAAGACAGCGCAGAGCTAAAATGCCCTA
>NW_023188082.1:0-1385 GCF_002007445.2 Ailuropoda melanoleuca | reverse complement strand
GAAAACAGAGTACTGCAGCCACACACCCCATGGATGAGCCTTAGAAACACAATCTATGGATTCCCACCTGACTAAGGACTCTTGAGGAGCCCTGCAGAGATCAGAACAGCTCTCTACCCTGCAATCCCCTTCCATAATAAAGACATTGTACTAAGCCATTTTATTTTAGGGTGTTTTGTATGCAGCAATACTAACTGATATAATAATCAAATCAGGCAGAACTGACAGCATTTGTAATGATCTGATTCTTTTTTATCTAAGCATGTATTCTGATAATTGAAGGTAGCATTCATGATTACTCTGTTCTTCAAGTTTAATTCATGCAAATGTATTAAAAATGACTCAGTTGTGGCCCCTTTGAGGTAACATAGAAAGGTGGGAAAGACATGTATGTGTGCCCAAAACTTGTGACCTGATAACAACCTGGACAGGAATCCAAACTTGCTAGTGAGTCATCCTGTTATAGTAAGGATCATATATAGTGGATGATACTGATATTGTTCATTCGCTGCCCCTTTAGAGGTTATGGCAAAATTTTATNTTTGAAGTGTGGGAGATATTTCATTTAGAGAAATGGAAGGAATAATATTTGTATGTAGCACTGGAAATGTTCAACCAGAAACCAATAGACAGATCATCCAAGCAGAAAATCAACAAAGAAACAAGAGCTTTGAATGACACACTGGACCAGATGGACCTCAAAGAACGTTCCACCCTAAAACAACAGAATACTCTTTCTTTTTGAATGCACATGGAACTTTCTCCAGATTAGACCATATTCTGGGTCACAAAACAGGTCTCAACCAATACCAAAAGATTGAGATTATTTTCTGCGTATTCTGAGACGAACAATGCTTTGAAACTGGAACTCAATCACAAGAAAAAAAATTGGAGGAAAATCAAACACTTGGAAGCTAAAACCATCCTGCTTTGGAATGTTTGGATAAACCAGGAAATCAAAGAAGAACTAAGTAATTTATGAAAACCATTGAGAACGAAAACAAATTGGTCCAAAACCTATGGGATACTGCAAATGCGGTCTTAAAGGGGAAATACATAGCCATACAAGCCTCACTCAAAAGAATAGAAAAATCTAAAATACAGACCTTATACTCACACCTTAAATAACTGGAAATGGAGCAAAAGAACAGGCCTAAGCCACGCACAAAAAGTGAACTGATTAAGATTAAAGCAGAGATCAATGAATTAGAAACCAGAAATACAGTAGAGCAGATCAACGAAGGTAGAAGATGGTTCCTTGAAATAATTAAGAAGATTGATAAACCACTGGCCAGTCTTATCCAAAAGAAAAGGGAAAGGACCCAAATTAATAAAATTATGAATGAAAAGGGGGAGATCACAACCAACACCAAGGAAATAGAAAC
>NW_023188081.1:5462-5829 GCF_002007445.2 Ailuropoda melanoleuca | reverse complement strand
GTGGGTCCTAACTAAATGTCCTTTCTAGTGCTAAGGAATGAACACACAAAATCAAAGGCACATGGTCCAAAATGAGAGAGATCTGAAATCCATTTGGAAACCAAGTCTAGAATCTTCACTGGGCTTTGAGCTGAGATGGAAGAAGTATCTGAACTTAGGCGGATCCCCAGCTCTGCCTGCAGGCCCTGCCTGGCCCAGACACTAACCCAGAGCAGGGTTGAGTTTAAGGTGTCCTGACAGGGCAGAATTCTCCACCTTCTAGATCAGGGCTCTCTGATAAAAACCTAATGCAAGACACAGACATGGTTTCATGTTTTCTAATAAGCACACTGGAAACAAGAGCAATGAAAATGGGGAAGTAAATGTA
>NW_023188081.1:2644-5409 GCF_002007445.2 Ailuropoda melanoleuca | reverse complement strand
CCAGTGTGGAGCCCAAGGCAGAGATTGAACACACAACCATCAAGACCTGAGCTGAGATCAAGAGATGGTCTTTTAACCAACTGAGCCACCCAGGCACACTAAACAATGTATTTTTAATTCACTATCCCCCAAATGTTCACATTTCCACATGTGACACAAGAAAGGTTGCCATATTTCAAGGGCTCAAGAGCCACTCCGAGCTGGTGCTACCATATTGGACAGGGCAGACAGAGATCATTTACATTATGGAATCCTATTGGCCAGTGCTGTTCAGGCTGTCTCAGGCTGTACTGCACTTTGATTTATGAACATCCTGAAATAATCCACTTCTTCAGACTGAGTACTGAGACTCACATCTGTGCCTGGGATTCTCAAACCCAGAATCAATGTGGGACAAAATTACGTACATGTTGCCAGGTATGGGTGGTAGTGGCTCAGTAACGGTTTAATCAATCTCGTCTAAACTCTCCATCTTGCTCTCTCGTTAGCCACCCTCTGTAGAATGTGAGAAACCCATGAATGGAATGAATGATTATCAATCATTTTAATGAATGAGAATAAATTAATGTAAGGCTCCTCTCTACTCGCCTTGAATCCTGGCCTCCAGGCGTTTACACGGTGATGAGGCTTCCATTGGCGTTCTCGCTCTCCCTGTATTCACATCCCGTCAATGTCTCTTCGGTCTGAGATTATTTTTACTCCGTTAAAGGGTACATAATAGAATATTATACCCAGAGTGTGTATCTTCCCAGTTCTCTGGACACATTATATTGGCGTCCAGTGGTCCCCAAGCAGGGAGTGCTTTGGCCCCCAGGGAACACTCGGCAATGTCTGGGTACATTGGAGGTTCCCAACTGTGGGGTGGGTGCTACTGGCATTTGGTGGGTAGAGGCCGGGGATGCTGCTCCACATGCTACCAGGCTCCCTGCAGCTCCCACAAGAGTTCCCTTGCCCCAAATGTCAGCAGAGCCAAGGTTGAGAAGCCCTGTCTTAAGCCATGTCTGCTAACTCCCTTTAAGAAAAATGGGGGTTCCTAGGGGAGCCCCACATTGGGCTCTGCATTCAACATGGAGTCTGCTTGAGATTCTCCCTCTCCCTCTGCTCCTCCAACTCATGCTGTCTCTCTCTCTCTAAAATATACGCATAAATCATTTTTAAAAAAGTATGAAAAATGGGAATTCCTCCTGATCTCGTTTAACCCAATATTAAACGGCCAATATCTATCTCTATGGAATTAGTCACAGACCCCCACTGATGTAAAAAGGAATACACCTATTCTTATATTTCAATGTTTTCAAAGTAGCAAACGTGTTTTGGGAAGTGTTCTCTCAAAGCTCACTCTCTNTTGGGACCCAGTCATTTCTACCCAGCTCTTTTTCTCCATGATTGCAAATATGTATTTTCAAGCACTGTTAGACAAACTGGAACGGGACCCAGACCACCTGAAATTGGACAACAGTCTTTCCTTTTGAAAATTTTGCAAGAGACCATAATAGAAATGAGACATCTAAAGTTGCAGTAAATCATATCGTGTCTTTTATCCAAACTAAAATTCATATTCACAGAACAATTATTACTGATCAGCCATTTCACACAATTTTTCACCCCTTGTTAATGCTAATAAAGTGTATGAGTTTTGAATCTGCGGGTGGCTGACCAAAGTGTGACCCCACAGCATGTATAGCCTGTTAGAAGGCTGTGTGCCTCACAGTCAAATCCAACCACCATTTCTAAATATTGCAACTCTTGAGTTCCTTATTTGCTTTCTTTTGTTCACCACAAGTTTGCATACATTTGAAAATGTCCAAGAATAATGAGAATTGTAGACTTTACTTCTGAGATGGGAAATTACAAATAATTTTCATAACATCTTCATATTTCCCTTCTTGACATCGTACCACAACTTAGGTAAATGGCCTTTGGTTTACTCTTTGCATAATGTCCAATCAAGTTTTCTCCCTTCAATTATGTTATATTGTTTTACATTACTCCTAGATAAGCAGGAAAGTGTAAGGAGCATGAAAATCAAGAGATAATATAAGGGAAATCAGATTGATTTCAAGTTATAAAATTAAATTCTACATCAATCCAGTAATAACTATTTGTTGTCTACTTTTTGCTGGATACTCCTTGTAGTTGATATCCAAAATCGAGACCACAGACCCGNAGACCCAGCTATTAAATTTGTCCATTCAAAAAGAATTAAGACCACACCCATCCAAAAAGAAAAGAATAGTAACCGATTCTATTAGAAATGTTTATAAGTTGGGTACCTGGGTGCTTCAGTCGGATGGGCGTTGGATTCTTGGTTTCAGCTCAGGTCATGATCTCAGGGTCCTGGGATCCAGCCCTGTGTCAGTTCCACACTCAGGAAGGAGTATGTTCCTCTCGCTCTCTCTCTCTCTGCTCCTCTCCCTGCTAGTGAGTGCTCTCATTCTAAAATAAATAAATAAAATCTTTTTAAAAAGAGAGAAGGGAGAAAGAAGAAGCAGCAGCATTTATAAGTTGTCCTGGGAGAGCAACATAAAGAAATGATTTGTCTTGGGACAAAAGGAAAGGTTCCTACAGGTAGGAATAACTGAGGGGAGACTGGATTTAGCCGAGTTTTGCCATGTCATTAAGGTTTAATGCGGCGCCTGGGTAGCTTAGTCACTTCAATGCCTGACTCTCGATTTTGACTCGGGTCATGATCTCAGGGTGGTGCAGTCATTAAGTGTCTGCCTTCGGCTCAGGGTGTGATCCCAGAGGTCTGGGATTGAGCCCCC
>NW_023188081.1:0-2366 GCF_002007445.2 Ailuropoda melanoleuca | reverse complement strand
CCCCTCATTATCAAGAGACAGAAATGTTTACTAAACTGAGCAGTTGTGGAATCAGATGGGTCCTTGCCCTCTGCTGGGCATTTCAGATAGTAGAATGGAGGAGGGGGTAAGCCTGGGTGGGGACAGGGAAGAGGGAAGAGCTGGCATAGTTTCAGACGCAGCACCACCTAGCGGTTGGCTGTGTTTGTGACCACTGGACTCACCAAAAGTTCAGGTGTCACTCAAGCCTGAAAATCCACCAGGGCTTTCTCTATTTGAAGATAAAAACACAAAATAAGTGAGGCACAACAACAAAAAAACCCTCAAATTTCTCTGAGGGTTCACCAAAAAGGATATTTAAAATATGTATAATTTATGAACTGTTGTTATGACCTTCCCATATTTTGAATCTCACATATATTTGGCTTCATGGTTTTGATACACCTGTATTTTTATATTTCACTGTGCAATAAAACATGGTAGCAATAAGAGATTTCTTTTTTTAGTCACTGAGTGGCAATAAAATCAACGTGAAGAATCCATCTCAGAGGATGGGAATGAAGAAGAGCCAAATGCCATCCCCCTTGCTTGGTTCCCCATGATTCCTTAGCAAATAGGTTGTGTGTCCATCAGTCTGGACCTGCATGTTCTAAATAGCTGAGCTAAAGTGAAAGAGAATTTGTACCAATATTAGTGACGGGTGACTATTAATTAGTAAAGCTGAAGGCTTTAATCTTAAGAAAATATGAGTCGAGTTGAAATTGGAATTTTACCTTCCATGGTGTGGATTAATGATGAAGCATGAATTTTTACAAGTATATATATGGAGTAATATATATGGAGTAATGTTGATGAAATTAAATAAATGACTGATTTTGTCCAGAAGACAAGAAAAAAGTTATACTTTTGGCCATAGGTAATTCTTGAGATTTGTAAATACTTAAATTCAAATTTTCTGAACGTGTAGCTCCCTTTGAAATTTTGGTCAATGTGAATAAAACCATTTGTGGCACAAGCTTTCTGTCATCAGCAAATCACTTTTCTCCTAGAATTAATTTAACACAGAAAGTGCCCCTTGTGGATCATTCTTGTTCCAGAACCGAGTCATCTTTGGAGGGAGTGGGAGACCCGAGAAGAATCTCACAGAGGACACACCCAATCTTGTGCAATTTTGTTTTTAACTTCTCAGGGTTCTACAAAAGGCAAATACGAGAGAGCAAAGTCTGGGGAATGAAGTATTTTACTAATACAGCAAGTGTTTCTGAGCCCAACTCAATTCGAAGCACAGCGTGTGCACCTAGAGACACTGGGGACACTCGGGCTATCTGCTCCTAGAGCTGTGGGCAGGACTAGATTTTCAATACCCACGCTGGAGAGATGACCAAGTCTTCCTTTTCCTTAACCAGATCATAGTTTGGACTGTCCCATGAGATGCTGAACTGAGCTCCCATTGACTGTTTCCACCCTTCAGCTGCTGCTCCAGGTCTGAGTGGCAGCCAGGTGGGACCAGCTCCCTAAGCTGGAGGCTCTCTGAGCCGAGTCTGGCAGCATCTGGCAGACGTCTAATGTGACCCACTTGTGTCAATCATAACTTTTCTAGTAGCCACATTACACACAGTAAAAGGAGAAAAGTCAAAAGAATTGTAATTGGAAAAATGGTATCACACCAACATGCATTTACGTCAATGAGACAGTGTTTTAAAAATCTCAATAAAATAATTTAAGTTCTCTTTCTTATTCTGGTTTCAGCATCCAGTGTGCATTTTACACTCAGAGCACATCTCAATTCAGGTGAGCTGAATTCCAGGTGCTCGAAGGCCACGGGTAGTTGGTGGCTACGATATCGGACACCCAAGACNGTTTTAAAAATCTCAATAAAATAATTTAAGTTCTCTTTCTTATTCTGGTTTCAGCATCCAGTGTGCATTTTACACTCAGAGCACATCTCAATTCAGGTGAGCTGAATTCCAGGTGCTCGAAGGCCACGGGTAGTTGGTGGCTACGATATCGGACACCCCAGATCTGGTTCATTTCACCAGCTCAGGTCAAAGCTGAATGACCAATTGCACCACTTATTCTAAATAGCATCTCAGATATCAGAAGTTCCAGGCCAAGAGTCATTTATTTATATTTATATTCATATTCATATTTGTATTATGCTGTAGGCCATATCCTTGTAGAGGGATGAGACATACTAGGTACATGACAGGTCTATGCAAGCAAAGAGGGTAAAACCTCAGGCCCTCATGGTCATCTGGGTCATTAGGAAACTCCAGTATACTTATTATTCCTGAGAGTGGGTCTGGCCGAACATTTTAAAGAATGAAGCAAATGTCTCATCTGCCTAGGTTATCTAGAAAAAGCTATGTACCTAAACTGTGCTTATA
>NW_023188080.1:0-720 GCF_002007445.2 Ailuropoda melanoleuca | reverse complement strand
AGAGCTTTTAATTCTTTTTCTCCAAGTTTTTATTTAAATTCCAGCTAGTTAACACACAGTGCAGTATTAGTGTACAATTAAGTGTCTCATCACCTACCACTTATGTCAGTGTTGATATGCTTTATTTTTCAAAGAATTGTCCTTATCATTGAAGTCTTCGAGTTTGTTGGAATAAAGTTGTTCATATATTCCACTATTACACATGTATTCTTAATAGGATTTTTCATGAGATTCCTGCTATAATTCCTGATTTTAGCGATTTTCTATTTCTTAATTTGCTTTTTCCTTGACCAGTCCTGCTAGTTGTTTTGAATTAACTGATCTTTAAAAAAAAAAACNTTTAAAAAAAAAAACAGATAACTTTTATGTGTATTAATTTGTCTGTTTTCTACTTATTTAGAAAATAAGTCTATGTATTTTTAATACCTGTTATCTTTATTATTTCCTTCTTTTACTTAATTTGGATATAAGTGACTCATTTTTTTTCTAGCTGCAGAAGATGGAAAATTCTATCACTAATTTTAAACTTTCTTTTCTTCTTAAAACATTTATAGCTATATATTTCCTCCTCAGCACCACCTTAGTGCATCCCACACATTTTGATAAGTTGTGTTGTGACCAGAATTAAACTCAACCACTTGTGGGGAGTACAGCATATTGTACAGAGAAGTTGAATCACTATGTTGTACACCTGAAAACGAATGTGACATTGGGTGTCAA
>NW_023188079.1:0-624 GCF_002007445.2 Ailuropoda melanoleuca | reverse complement strand
AAACTTAGAAAATGTTCTGAGACTATTTTATTCTTAGACAAAAAACAAAAGTAGATCTGGTAATTTTATTTTATTTTATTTATTTATTTATTTATTTATTTATTTATTTATGTATTTATATATCTAGTAATTTTATTAAAAGAATTACACAGTTGCTTGACATCACTTGAGAATAGTAGTTCTATTATTATTATTATTATTTTGCTTTTCAGTTCTCAGTTTTAATGATTTTTACACATAGTTCAGGGCAGGAGAACTGGATAAAGACATGGCCAGGCTCCAGAAAAGAAATGAGAGTTATTAGAAATATAATTTTGGCATCTTGGGGATGTGTACTAGAATTAAAAATTACTGGCTTTACTATCAAATATAGGTTTTCANTCTTGGGGATGTGTACTAGAATTAAAAATTACTGGCTTTACTATCAAATATAGGTTTTCATCTTCATAAACTGAAACACATTAATATTTAATACTGTCATCTTTGAGATGTGTTCTCAGTATACTGCATTTCACCTTTTCTTCTTTTTGGACTCAACTATGGAATAAGGAACATTTTTGCTGTTGTTATACATATGCATTTTAGATTGGTATTAAATTTGGTTCCCAGCCTCCCAGCCTTTTT
>NW_023188078.1:0-1041 GCF_002007445.2 Ailuropoda melanoleuca | reverse complement strand
CTAATTTTGTTTCTCACTGGAAGGTTTTTCTTTTCTCTTTAAGCCATATTGTTTTGAAATAATGAATTATACTTAAATTATTCATTCCTACTGGCTGTCTGCCATGACTCTTGCATGTGGTCCTTTCACAAGAAATAAAATATTAACCTCTACCAAATATNTTAACCTCTACCAAATACACAAATCACTCTTCTAAACCATTTCCTATTTGCGTGTGTAGCACTCACGGACTAACAACAGGCAGTAAGTTACAAAGCTGCAAGACACTCTTCCGACTAGCGTTACGAACGTATGCCGTCTGCAGTCAGGAGCGGCAGCGTGTTCAAGACCAGGACAGGGACGGCTGCCACAAATGCTCATTTCCACCAGCAAGATGTGACTTTTTTTGAGGAAAACAAAAATCTACACTTTAAATTTCCTTACTGTATACATAAAAGAATACCAGATATTCTGATGACTTTGGTAAATGAACAAAAACTTTTAAAAAACTTTATATGATTCACACAATATATGTTAAGTACTTTTAAACGTTAAAAGTACAATGTAAACATCACAATATCTTATATAGTAGCTTAATTTCTATTTGTTTTTCAGAATTATTTTAATGTAATTAAAAACCTGGTAATAATGGGGGTTTATCAACAATTCTAAAGGCCCTAAAATAAATCTCATGGAATATTCATTTTCTGAAAATAAGTTCACAGTCCAAAATCAAAGAAAAATGTTGTTGCTGTTCTAGGTTCCAGGAGTCATACATTATTTTGAAATGAGGCAATTTCTAATAAATAAATAAAATATTTAAAATACATTCTTATGTAGTCATTGGAAGTATCTATATACTTCTGAAGGGAATGACAAAGTACAGAGTTCAGTAAATCAAGGCAAAAGCTCAACTTGGTAACACATAACATGTATAGTTAGAAGATGCATTTTATGTGTCTTATGTTCAAGAATTCAGTCAAGAAAAAGTATAATTAACATTTCATCTTTTCCTTCATTTCTATGTGTTCTGATCTCAGACCTGCTTCCACTCTCTGAAAT
>NW_023188077.1:0-590 GCF_002007445.2 Ailuropoda melanoleuca | reverse complement strand
TATAAAATCAATGCACAGAAATCAGTTGCATTTCTATGCACTAACAATGAGACAGAAGAAAGAGAAATTAAAGAATTGATTCTATTTACAATTGCACCAAAAGCCATAAGATACCAAGGAATAAACCTAACCAAAGAGGTTAAAGATCTATACTCTAAAAACTACANTCTATACTCTAAAAACTACAGAGCACTTATGAAAGAAATTGAGGAAGACACAAAGAAATGGAAAAATATTCCATGCTCATGGATTGGAAGAATAAATATTGTTAGAAAGTCTACGCTACCCAGAGCAATCTACACATTCAGTGCAATCCCTATCAAAATGCCATCATTTTTCACAGAGCTGAAACAAATAATCCTAAAATTTGTATGGAACCAGAAAAGATCCCGAAGAGCCAGAGGAATGTTGAAAAAGCAAACCAAAGCTGGTGGTATCACAATGCCAGACTTCAAGCTATATTACAAAGTTGTAATCATCAAGAGAGTATGGTAATGTCACAAAAACAGACACATAGATCAATGGAACAGAATAGAGAACCCAGGGGCGCCTGGGTGGCACAGCGGTTAAGCGTCTGCCTTCGGCTCAGG
>NW_023188076.1:0-959 GCF_002007445.2 Ailuropoda melanoleuca | reverse complement strand
CTAGTCTCCACTGAGGACCGGCAACAAACAAGAAGCTATTTCTCGAAATGATAATAGTGATCAGAAAAAGAAGGCAGAGGTTTGTGTCAACAGTATAGATATCTATGCTGTGATCTATTGGTGCTTGTCAGAGACTTGATACAGCCTTCCTAGCGGCNCTAGCGGACACAGATAATTCAAGTATAACTGAATGAGTAGGATCATATGGCCCAAGTGATAAAGCAGCTTGTAATGCAGCCCAGAATTGCTGCAGAGGCTTTTATTTTTGCTCTATTCCCCACTTGAGATTGGCAACTTACCTGACTTTGCAGGTAAGTTGAAGTAACACACTCGAATGTGGTATATATTGACTCCCAAGTCCAAAAAGGTCCACCAAGCATTGTGGCCTCTTTTTTCATGGTGTGTGGTACAAGATTGAGCAACCTGTATTTTACCTTGGCAGATCTATCTTGACATATTCCGACTGAATGAATCCCTAAAAATAACATCATTGAAGTGGTGGGGCCCTGAAATCTTATGGGCTTTTTTTTTCCCCACACTCTCATTCATATATTTTTTTCAAGGAATCAAATTACTTACTACTTCCTGCTTTTTAGATAAAAATAGCATAATATAACCAATATAGTAGACCAGAGTGGTATTTTGTAGAGGTCAAAATATCAAGATCATTGCAGACTATATTATGGCAGAGAGCAGAATTGATGTAACCCTGAGGCAAGATGTAAAGATAAACTGTTGGCTCTGCAGAGAGAAACATCATGCTCTTGGTGGTCTCTGAAAATTGGCATGGAGAAAACATCATAACCCAGGTCAATAGATGCATACCAAATGCAAGGGCCGTGTCATTTCGTCCTAGTAAAAACACTATATCTGAGGTGGTAGTTGCAATTGGAATCAAAACTTGATTAAATTTATGATAGTCCACAGTCCTTCTTCAAGATTTCTGTTTTCAGAGCTAG
>NW_023188075.1:0-681 GCF_002007445.2 Ailuropoda melanoleuca | reverse complement strand
CAGATATCCGTACACCATGTTATAGCAGCATTATTCACAATAGCCAAAAGGTAGAAACAACCCAAATGCCTATTGATGGACGAACAGATAAACAAAAATATGGCATACTATACAACAGAGTGGTATTTCACCGTAAGAAGGAAGGACATTCTGACCCACGCTACAACATGGAAGAACCTAGAAGATACTAACCTAAGTGAAATAACCCAGAAACAAAAGGACAAAGACTGTATGATTCCACTTACAAAAGGTACCTAGAAGAGTCCAATTTCTAGGACAGAAAATAGAGCTGTGGTTACCAGGGCTGGGAAGGGAGTTCATGTTTCATAGGTTCAGAGTTATAGGCCTGGGAAGATGGAAAATTTCTGGTAGTCACAGTTGCAAAACAAGGTGGGCNAGTCACGGTTGCAAAACAAGGTGGGTGTACTTAATGCCTCCAAACTTTAAGAATGCCACTTAAAAATGGCAAGTTCTATGGTATGTATATCTTATTACCATAAAAAAAAAACTAAGAAAAGCATTTTTCTGGGGTAACAATTGCAGTTCAACCACCATCTAGCTAGTGCTTATGCATGTGTGAATGCCCTGTGATGGGGGCATCATCCTCCCTACTTACAGTCGAGGAAACCGACACATGTAAGAATATAGTGATTTGCCAAAGCCACACATCAATGAAGACAA
>NW_023188074.1:0-774 GCF_002007445.2 Ailuropoda melanoleuca | reverse complement strand
AAAATTCTGCAGCCTGGGAGAGGGACTTCGGGCTGCGTTGCTGTCACCAGATAGCATTGCTCACCTCCAGTAGTAGTCCTGAAGGGAAGCAGTCGTGGGAGTTGTGGATTGTGCAGTTTTCTCTGCAAATGAGACACTGGCCTTCTCTGCACTTCGGGGTTCTGAGCGCTCCTGCTGGGGCTGGCTTGTTGGTTCGTTGTTACTTTACAACGACACCAGTAAGTGTGCCAGTGCTGGCAAGTGATTCATTGCTTCTCTGAACAAAGTGTTGCTGGTGGGGCGGTCTGAGATCTATGGAGATCTGCAGTGATTTGATGTGAAGCTTTCCAGGTGTTCCACGATGAGGTTGCCCCCTGGGTGCCACGGAAGATCTGTGGGCTAAGGAAAGTTGGCTGCAGCTTATTTTAATTTTTTATTTTGTTTTTGTTTTTTGTTTCAGTGTTGTTTTTAGACAAAAACAGTTTCTGTATTGCAGAAGTTTTCAGAGTGTTTAGGGTGAATCTACAACTAGGAAATACAGTAGATGGTTTTTTATGAAATTGCTTGACTTTTTTTTTTGGATTCAGGATTTTTAATTTNGATTTTTAATTTTTATTTTTATTGAGGTATAATTGACATGCAACATTAGATTGGTTTCGGGTGTACAACATAATGTTTGGATATTTGCATCGATTATGACGTGATCGCCATGATATGTCTAGTTAACAGCCATCATTATACATAGTTACAAAATTTTTTCTTGTGATGAGGACTTTTAGGATCTACTTTTTTTTT
>NW_023188073.1:0-821 GCF_002007445.2 Ailuropoda melanoleuca | reverse complement strand
GAACAAATGAATGAATTAATGAAAAAGACAACACATGAAGATTTTTCAAAAAGAAAGAGAGGGCAGTGTCTGCTTTGCAAAGGCCTTCGAGAATGTCAAGAGGAGTCTGTGGGTAGTATCTACGATTATACGNGAGGAGTCTGTGGGTAGTATCTACGATTATACACACTACTGACTGTGCAACTTCAGAGTAATTGCGGGGAAAGAAAATGAAGTATGTTCAACTATAGGAAGACACATTGAGCAGAAGTAATAAATCTGCAAACCCTTCCAAACACAGACCTTTATGGGTACGAAGTATCTTAGACACAGTCAAATCGGGTACAATGGAGCAGTGCATCCTAATACGGTGGAACTTAGGAACCACCTCTCTCCCATCCTGGATTTTTCCAAAGAGTTAACTCCTGGTGGCCAGTCCTCTTTCAGGCTACCAAGGAAACTGGAGAGGTTTAATCAAAGCAAATGGGAAGAGCTGGAGGAGAAAGATGGCCAGTCCCCATGGAGAGCATGTCCGCATGGCCATGTCACCCTGGGACTCTGGAAATGCGTGGCCATAATGTACTGACGGGGGGCTCTTCTGGCCCTATGATATTTCCTTGTTTTTTTTTTTTTTTTTTTAAGAAGAGGGAGGGAGGTGAGGAGGGGCACAGGGAGAGGGAGAGAGAGAATCCCAAGCAGCCTCCATGCCCAGTGCAGAGCCCCACATGGAGCCCAACATGGGGCTCAATCTCACAACCCTGAGATCATGACTTGATGCGAAATCAAGAGTTGGATGTTTAACTGACTGACTCACTCAGGTCCCCCCCTTGTCTTTTTTTTTT
>NW_023188072.1:0-3034 GCF_002007445.2 Ailuropoda melanoleuca | reverse complement strand
TGAACTAAGCTTTGGTTTGATTGATTTTTCTCTGCTTTCCATGTTCAATTTCATTGTCTTTTTTAGTCTTCCTTATTTTCTTCCTTTTGCTTTCTTTAGATTTATTTTGTTCTCTCTCTCTCTTTTTTTGTTAGGATATGTTAGTCACCACACAGTACATCATTAGCTTTTTTTTTTTTTAATTTGTTCTCTTTGTCAAGTTTCTTAAAGTGGAACTGGGTAACTGATTGGAGTCTTTTCTAATATAAAAAAATGTAAGCTATACATTTATCTCTGAGCACTACTTTAGCTCCATCCCACAGATTTCTGTATGTCCTAAACATCATTTGTTTTCATTCAATTCTAACTATCTTAATTGCCTATGAAATTTTCTCTTTGACCAATGGGTTAATTAGAAGTATATTAATTTACAAATATTTTGTGTTTCTTCAGGTGACTTTGTGTTACTGATTTCTAGTATAATTTCTTGATGGCCTAAGATTATACTTTGATTTCTGTTCTTTTATATTTGTGAAGTTTTTTCTTGCAGTATATAGAATGCAGTGTGCTGTGATGAATGTTTCATGTGCATTTGAGAGTAATGTAAATTAAACTGTTTTTTAAATGTACTACATTCTTGGGTTTTGAGACCATGGTTATTCCAAATGCTGTTTCTATCCCTTCTAGCTGTAATATTGTAGTATTCCTGCCTCTTTTCCCTTCTTTCCTTCCCCTACCTGCTGTATTGCCATAAGTGACCTAAAACAACAGATTTATTGCTTTTGTTATTGCAGATTCCATAGAATAGATAGGAATGTGCTTCCAAGGAAGAATTTTGGTTTGGCTGTTACAATCCCTAAATGTCCCATGAATTAGAACTTTCTTAGGATTCTTCATGATCTTTCTAGTGAGGTCTTAGGTTTGGCTCATGGAAAGAAATTTTCTAAGTGTCTAGTCCTTTATACCTGTGGCAGTGGAACTTTCATTCCCTGTTAAACCTATTTTCATTTGGCTTGAGCAGGGTGGGTATTGTCAAAAAGATTTTCTGTTCTGTTAAACCACCTTTTTTTCAGACCTTTGGCTAGAAGGAACAGGCTTGTAGCTCTTTTTGTTATGTATATTGTTGACTTTGGATTGCCCAGTGCCCCATATAAGATATATGGGAAGTAGAAAGAACAGCCTTGGAATCCTCAGCTATGTCACTTCTTGAGTTCCAAAGTCCACTTTCCATTTTGTAGCATCTTACTTATTTACTTACTATTGATTTAGTTATTGATTTATTGAATGTCCAGGGATTTGTTAATTGTATGAGGGAGGACTTGGGATGAAAGGAGCTAGCTACTCAGTCTTGTCCAGCACTGGAAATAATACCTGTTTTCTTTAAACAACATGGATGAGGAAAAAGTATATCTGTCTTTTCTGTATGTACATGAATTATTGATCTTTGGAAATGTGACCTGTAACAGAATACAATACATAACAAACATATGGCTGTAAGTTCCTCTCCATAAGAAATATAAAATATAAAGATGTTTTCAATTTTTCTTTTTAGGATATTTCAGTGTTGGTATTCATATTGAGAGGAACGTGGAAAAACAAGAGAAACCCCTGTGGCAAGTAATATTCACTGATAACAAAACATTGAGTGAAGAAGGGCAAAAAGTTTTAGAAAAACCATTTACTGTGGATATAACTCCAAATTCTTCTGGGAAAATGCCCTGTAAATGTGACTCATGTAGAATGAATTTGCCAATTGTTTCTGAATTAATTATTTGTGATGGAAACTATTCAAGAAAGAAGGCTGGTTACATGAATGTGTGTAAAAAGTTGCAGCTTGATATTAAACATGAGAAAATTCATACTGGAGAGAAATGTTACAGTTATAATAAAAACATGAAACCTCTCAGTAATAAGAAAGATCATCAGAAACTTCAAAGTTTTTTGAAGTCTTTTGAATGTAATGAATTTGGCAAAGTTTTACATGATACAACTCTCTGTGTTACAGGAGAGGAATCTTATAAGGATGATGAATTTAGGAAAAATTGTGATAAAGCAACTTTATTTAACTACATGAGAACTGGCACAAGAGAGAAATGCTTTGATCTTAATGAATGTGGGAAATCCTATGACAAAACCACCACTGTGAAATACAATAAAGTTCACATGGCTATGACAAACTCTGAATATAATGAAAGTGGGAATAACTTCAGCAGAATCCTATCTCTCACTCAATCTCAGAGAACTGTTAAAGAACAGGGTGCTTTTGCAAGCAACAAATGTGACAAAAACTTGAGCCAGAGCTCAACCCATATAGTACAAAAAAAGACACAAATTAGAGATGAATTTTGTGCATATAATGGATGTATAAATGCCTTCTACCAGAAATTAGACCTTACAGTATGTCAGAGAACTCACAAAGAAGAACTCTACCAATATGATAAATATGGGCAGTCCTTNTGATAAATATGGGCGGTCCTTCCATCAAAACTCAGCCCTCAGTGTACATCAGCAAAGTGAAACTGGAGAGAAGTCATTTGAATGTAATGAATGCAGGAAATCCTTTTATCAGAAAGCAAAACTAATTCATCATCAAAGGAGCCATTCAGGGGAGAAACCTGAGGAATGTGAGGACTGCAGGGAATCTTTTTGTTCAAGTTCACACCCTATTCATTATCCTGGAACTGATATGAGGGTCAGTCTCTATGAATGTAATAAATGTGGGAAAACTCTCTGTCAAAAGTCAAACATCCATGAAAATCTGACAGTTCACACAAAGGATTATCATAACAGTGGATGTGGGAAATCTTAGAAGAAGTCTGCTCTCATAGCACACCAAAGAACACACACAGGGATGAAACTCTGTCAAAGTAATATACATGGGAAAGCATTCTCCAAGATGGTACATCTCAAAGAACGTCAGAGAATTCACACAGGGGAGAAATCCTACAAATGTTTTCAATGTGGGAAAACTTTCTCCAAGACATCACATCAGAAAATTCACACAGGAGAAAAACCCTACAAGTGTATTGAATGTGGGAAAACTTTCTCCCACAAG
>NW_023188071.1:0-3109 GCF_002007445.2 Ailuropoda melanoleuca | reverse complement strand
TCCTTATCAAAATTCCAATAGCGACTTCTTTAAAGAAATGTCTCTAAGTGCAAGGGAAACAAAAGCAAAAATGAACTTTTGGGACTTCATTAAGATAAAAAGCTGTTGCACAGCAAAGTAAACAGTCANCTTGGGACTTCGTTAAGATAAAAAGCTGTTGCACAGCAAAGTAAACAGTCAACAAAACTAAGAGGCAGTGAACGGAATGGGAAAAGATATTTGCAAATGACCTATCAGATAAAGATCTTGTATCCAAGATGTGTAAAGAACTTCTAAAAGTCAACACCCAAAAAACCAAATAACCCAGTCAAGAAATGGGCAGAAGACATGAACAGACAGTTGGCCAATAGACACGTGAAAAAATGGGCCACATCACTAGCCATCAAGGAAATGCAAATCAAAACCACAATGAGATACCACCTTACACCAGTTAGAATGGCATAAATTAGCAAGACAGGAAATAACAAGTGTTGTTGAGGATGTGAAGAAAGGGGAACATTCATACACTGTTGGTGGGAATGCAAACTGGGACAGCCACTCTGGAAAACAGTATGGAGGTTCCTCAAGATGTTAAAAATAGAGCTACCCCACAGCCCAGAAATTTCACTACTGGATATATACCCCAAAGATACAGATGTAGTGAAAAGAAAGGCACCAGCACCCCAGTGTTCATAGCAGCAATGTCCACAATAGCCAAACTGTGGAAGGGGCCAAGGTGTCCTTCAACAGATGAATGTATAAAGAAGATGTGGTTCATATATGCAGTGGAACATTACTCAGCCATCAGAAAGGATGAATACCCATCAAATATATTCACATGGATGGAACTGGAGGGGATTATGCTAAGCGAAATAAGTCAATCAGAGAAAGACACTTATCATACAGTTTTGCTCACACGTGACACATAAGTTATAGCACGGAGGACCTCGGGAAGGGAGGGAAAGCTGAATGGAAGGAAATCAGAGAGGGAGACAAACCATGAAGGACTCTGGACTTTGGGAAATAAACTGAGGGTTACACAAGGGAGTTGGGTGGGGACTTTGGGTAGCTGGGTGATGGGTATTAAGGAGGACACATGTAGTGATGAACACTGGGGGTTATATGCAACTAATGAATCATTGAACACTACATCAAAAATAATGGTGCATTATATGTTGGCTAATTGAACATAAAAAATCCCAAAGTGTTCTTCACAGGTTTAGAACAAATAATTCTAAAATTGGTATGGAACCACAAAAGGTCCTGAATAGCAAAAGCAACCATGAGATGGAACAGAGCTGAAGACATTATTCTTTCTGATTTATGATACTAACAAACTATAGCAATCAAAACAATATGGTATTAGCACAAAAACACTACAACAAAAACCTATGATGTATTAAATGCTGACTAACTGAACATAATAAAAACAAAAACAGATAAACATATCAATGGAATTGATACCCCAGAAAAAAACACAAGTTATGGACAATTAGTTTATAACAAAGGAGTGAAGAGCATACAATGAAAAAATAAAGCAGTCTCTTCAATAAATGGTGCTGATAAAACTGCCTCATGCAAAAAAATGAAACTAGATCACTGTCTTATACCGTAAAACAAAAATTTACTCAAAGAGGATTAAACACTTAAATGTAAGGCCTGAAACCATAAAATTCCTAGAAGGAAGCATAGGCACCAAGCTCCTCAATATCAGAGTTAGCTGATGCGTTTGTGGATCTGATGCCAAAGGCAAGGGAAACAAAAGCAAAAAGAAACAAATGAGACTACATCAAATAAAAAGCTTGTGAAGGAAAAACAGTGAAGGAAACCATCATTGAAATGAAAAGGCAACTCACTGAATGGCAGAAAGTATTTGCAAATGATATATCTGACAAGAGGATAATATCCAAAATATAAAAAGAACTGATACACACAACAGCAATAAAGCCAAACCATTCAATTTAAAAACTGGGCAGGAGGGTGAGTTAAGATGGCAGAGGAGTAGGGGACCCCTTTTTCAGCCTGTCCCCTGAGTTGAGCTGGATAGGTACCAGACCACCATGAACATCCACGGAATAAGCCTGCGATGCAGGAAGATACATCTGGATCTCTACAAATGAACATCTCTAGCACTGAGTATTGAGGTACGAAGCGGGGAGCCGTGAAACCACGCACAGATATTGGAAGATAAATGGAAGGGGGAGGGAGCTGCCGTGTCCAGCCACGGAGAAGTGGTAGCCACCTGCATGGGGGAGTGGGCGGACCGCGGACCCACAACCTTGAGACAGCAGACTGAGACCGTGAGCCGTGAGCACGCGCCACCAAGCATCTCATGGAACTCCAGAACTCCAGTGTGCTCACTGGATCCAGACTGAGACCAGGAGCTCCGGGAGCGTGCGCGGAGCGGCTGGCAGCTGGCGGCTGGTGGGCCACCTGCAAGGGGGAGCAGGTGGGCTCGCAGATGGCACCCGCGAGATAGCAGACTGAGACCGGAAGCTCCGGGAGCATGCGCGGGGCAGCTGGTGGGTGGCGGTGTTAGAAACACAAAGGACATAGACACGCCAGCCCTGGAAGTGAGGGCTGGGACGCCAGTGTGGGGCGCACAGCCCGGGATGCTGCAGGGTTGAGCAGCACCAACAGAAACAGAGTTAAAGTGGCCAGAACATCAGTGGAGAACGGGCCACAATCCCTCTGTCTGTGACAGAGGCTGAATTGTGGCCACTGCTGCTCTGACTCTCAAAAAAGACACAGCAGATCGCCAGGGAAAGCCGCCAGAGAACAAAAGCCTGGAAATACCGGCAAAACACTTGTCCATCTCCATCCCCCCTCGCAGGCGACACGGAGACTCTACCCAAACAGGGTTTCCTGAGCATCGGCGCGGCAGGCCCCTCCCCCAGAAGGCAGGCTGAAAAATCAAGAAGCCCACAACCCGGAGCGCCTGAGTGGCACAGTCATTAAGAGCCTGTCTTCGGATTAGGGCGTGATCACAGCATTCCAGAAAGGAGTCCATCATCGGGCTTCTCTGCTGGGAGCCTGCTTCTTCCTCTCCCACTCCCCCGCTTGGGTTCCCTTTCTTGCTGACTGTCTCTCTCTCTCTCAAATAAATAAATAAATAAATAAAATCTCTAAA
>NW_023188070.1:0-3731 GCF_002007445.2 Ailuropoda melanoleuca | reverse complement strand
ATGAATCATGGAACACTACATCAAAAACTAAGGATGTACTGTATGGTGACTAACATAACATAATTAAAAAATACTAAANATAAAAAAATACTAAATAAATAAATAAATAAGAAATAACATTCCTTTCCTAAAATTTATACCAGGCTAGGGAAATGTCAATGCTTGGATCAAGAATTAACACCAACATCCCCTTATCTGTGATTATGGCTGCATAACAGGTTACTTCAAAACTTAGTGACTTAAGACAACAATAAAGGTCTCATACGTCTCACGGTTTCTATGGGTCAAGAATTTGGAAATGCTTTGCCTGGGCCGTTCTAGCTGGGGTTCTGTCATGAGGCTGCAGTCATGTGAAGGCTTGACTGGGGCTGGAGGATGGGTTTCCACCATGGCACACCCATATGGCTGTTGGAGGCTTCAGCTTCTCCACACATGGGCCACTCCAGAGGGCTGTCTGCGCATCCTCATGACAAAGCAGTGGGCTTCCTCCAGAGGAAATGATCCCAGACACAGAGCGGAAGCCACATCTCTTTATGATCTAGCTTTGAAAGTTACCCACTATCACTTCCTCAACATCCTATGGGTCATTCAGTCCAGGATTTGTCAGTGTGGCAGGGACCACACAAAGGCATGAACACAACAGGGGAGGATCACTGAGAGCTCTCTTGGACACTGGTTACCACAATTGATTATCATTAATATGATTTGGCAGGGGTGTTTTGAGGCTCTGGAGGAGAGTACTACATAGCTAAAGCCACCATTCTTTACTTTTTGTAATTCAGATTCAATTAATTAACATAGTGTGTATTACTAGTTTCAGAGGTAGAGTTCAATGATACATCAGTTGTATGTAACACCCAGTGCTCATTACATCGTGTGCCCTCCTTACTGCCTGAAAGCAAGTTACCCCATTCCTTCACCCCCTCCACTCAACCAACCCTCAGTTTGTTTCCTACAGTTAAGAGTCTTTTATGGTTTGTCTCCCTCTATGATATCATCTTGTTTTCATTTCCCCTCCCTTCCCCTATACTCCTCTGTTTTGGTTCTTAAATTCCACATATGGGTGAAATCATATGATAATGGTCTTTCTCTGATTAGCATAATATCCTCTAGTTTCATCCACAGTATTGTAAATGGCAAGACTTCTTTCTTCTTTTCTTCTTTCTTTCTTTCTTTCTTTCTTTCTTTCTTTCTTCTTTCTTTTTTTCTTTCTACATTGCTGAGTAATATTCGATTGTATATACATATACCACATCTTCTTTATCCATTCATTTGTGGATGGACATCTGGGCTCTTTCTATAGTTTGCTATTGTGGACATTGCTGCTATAACATTGGGGTGCAGGTGCTCCTTCTCATCACTACATTTGTTATCTTTGGGGTAAATATCTAGTAGTGCAATTCCTGGGTTGTAGGATAGCTCTATTTTTAACTTTTTCAGGAAACTCCATACTGTTTTCCAAGTGGCTGTACCAGTTTGCACTCCCACCATGTGTAAGAGGGTTCCCCTTCCTCCACATTCTCCCCAACATTTGTTGTTTCCTGACTTGTTAATTTGAGCCCTTCTAAATGGTGTAAGGCGATATCTCATTGTGGATTTGATTTGCACTTCCCAGATGGCAAGTGATGTGGAGCATTTCGTCATGTGTTTGTTGGCCCCTTATGTCTTCACTGGAAAAGTGTCTGTTCATGTCTTCTGCCCATTTCTTGACTGGATTATTTCTTCTTTTGGTGTTAAGTTTGATAAGTTCTTTATAGATTTTGGATACTAGCCCTTTATCTGATAAGGTATTCAAAAATATTTTCTCCCATTCTGTCAGTTGTCTTTTGGTTTGTTGACTGTTTCCTTTTTTGTGCAAATTTTTTATCTGGATGAAGTTCCAATAGTTCATGTTTGCTTTTATTTCCCTTGCCTTTGGAGACATGTATAGCAAGAAGTTCCTGAGGCCGAGGTCAAGAGGTTGCTGCCTGTGTTCTCCTCCAGGATTTTGGTGGAGTCCTGTTTCACATTTAGAGCTTTCATCCATCTTGGGTTTATCTTTGTGTATGGTGTAAGAGAATGGTCCAGTTTCATTCTTCTACCTGTGGCTGTCCAATTTTACCACCAGCATTTTTGGAAGAGATTTTTTTTTTCCATTAGATAGTCCTATCTGCTTTGTTGAGATTAGTTGCCATAGAGTTGAGGGTCCGTTTCTGAGGTCTCTATTCTGTTCCTTTGATCTATGTGTCTGCTTTTGTGCCAGCCCCATGCTGTCTTGATGATCACGGCTTTGTAATAGGGCTTGAAGTCAGGCATTGTGATGTCCCCAGATTTGTTTTTCTTTTTCAATATCCTCTGGCTATTCGGGGTCTTTTCTGGTTCTATACAAATTTTAGGATTCCAGCTCTGTGAAAAAGGTCGATGGTATTTTGATAGGGATTGCATTCAATGTATAGATTATTCTGGACAGCGTAGACATTTTAACAATATTTATTCTTCCAATCCACGAGCATGGAATGTTTTTCTTTCTTCGTGTCTTCCTCAATTTCTTTCATAAGTGTTTTGTAGTTTTTACAGTACGAATCCTTTACCTCTTTGGCTGGGGTTTTTCCTAGGTAACTTATGGGTTTTGGTGCTATTATAAAGGGGATCCGTTCCTTAATTTCTCTTTCTTCAGTCACGTTGTTAGTGCATAGAAATGCAATGATTTTTGTGCATTGATTTTGTATCCTGCCATGTTGCTGAATTGTTGTATGAGTTCTAGCACTTTTAGAACGGAGTATTTTGGTTTTCCTCATAGAGAATTGTGACATCTGTGAAGAGTGAGTGTTTGATTTCTTCTCTGCCAATTTGAATGCCTTTTATTTCTCTTTGGTCTGATTGCTGAGGCTAGGACTTCTAGTACTATATTGAATAGCAGTGGTGACAGTGGGCATCCCTGTCCTGTTCCTAACCTAGGGGGAAAGCTCTCAGTTTTTCCCCATTGAGAATGATATTCACTGTGGGCTTTTCATAGATGGTTTTTATGATATTGACGTAGGTTCCTTCTATTCCTACATTATGGAGTGTTTTCATCAAGAAAGGATGCCGTGTTTTGTCAAATGCTTTTTCTGCATCATTTGAAAGGATCATATGATTCTTTTCCTTTATTAGTATAGTGTATCGCATTGATTGATTTGTGATTGCTGAACCATCCTTTCAGCCCAGGAACCAATCCCACTTGGTCGTGGTGAATAATCTGTTTAAGGCACCTTTGGATCCTATTCGCTAGTTTCTTGGTGAGAATTTTTGTGTCCACGTTCATCAGGGATATTGGTGTGTAATTCTCCTTTTTGGTAGGATCTTTGTTTGGTTTTGGGATCAAGGTAATGCTGGCCTCATGGAACGATTATGGAAGTTTTCCTTCCATTTCTATTTTTGGAAACAGCTTCAGAAGTATAGGTATTATTTCTTTAAATGTTTGGTAGAATTCCCCTGGGAAGCCATTCGGCCTTGGACTCTTNTGTTTTTGGGAGATTGTTAACAACTTTATGGTTATAGGTCTGTTCAGATTTTCTATTTCTTCCTTTTTCAATTTTGGAAGGTTATAAGTTTCCAGGAATGCATTATATCTTCCAGATTGCCCAATTTGTTGGCATATAGTTGCTCATAATATGTTCCTCTAAGTCTTTGTGTTTCCCTGATGTTGGTTGTGATCTCTCCTTTTTCATTCATGATTTTATTAATTTGAGTCCTTTCTCTTTTCTTTTTGC
>NW_023188069.1:0-745 GCF_002007445.2 Ailuropoda melanoleuca | reverse complement strand
TACAGTCTGTGGAGCATTCGGTTTGCGTAAGACACCTAGAGCCGATACAATAATCACCGCTTTGCCCATGGTAGGAGGTTCCAAATCAGCCACAAAACTTATGAGAAAGCAGAAGTCATACCTTCTTTCTCTACCAATGGGAGGAAAGGAACAGCCATGTTTGTCAACTTAACTTACTTTTGTTGTCACCAATATGCACACTGCTGAGAGTTATTGCACACACACAGGACACATACATAAACACACGGACATTCAAGCCCAGGCATCTCAAATGCCAGTGTATTTATGTAGAGTCATCTGTATTAAAAACTTAATATTTCTGCTAATTTCAAATTGATAAATATTAATGTACATTTAAATATTTGTAGTCAAATTTCAAGGGAGATTCAAGTTGAAATTAAAAATTTGGTTGGTAAATATGAAATCAGAATGAGGCGGTTTGACTAAATGATCCTAATGATTCATCTCAGCAAAACCTGGACATCTGTTGCACAGAATGAATTATTTGGATATTTAATTTACAAGTATGGATCATAGGACCTTCTCCCATAGCAAGTGCTAAAGATACATTCCCTGCTCTGAAGGTTTTACATTCTTTGCTATGGTGTGCCAGCAAGAACATGCCGAACTCTTGTGTTACTGTCCATAGCATGCAAGACTCTGGTCTGCGGAAAGAATTGCTGTCAGCAGGCAAACTCTTCAGTCCTTTGTCTATTCCACTGCTTACCTGGCCTTAAAAGGCCTT
>NW_023188068.1:0-1395 GCF_002007445.2 Ailuropoda melanoleuca | reverse complement strand
GGGAGGTGTCGCTCACTTGGACTTACATCAGGGAATTCAGTAGGCATCAAATGCATGCCTCGAGTCACTGAGAACGGTGACCAGGAGTCGGGCGGCTCATGCACGTTCTGCCAAAACCTCATTAGGTTTCATTCAAGCAGAAAAATCCAGAGAAGGCGAAGAGAGGCTTTCTGTGTTCTTTTTTTCCAGGGACAGGATTGGCTTTTGGTGAGACCAGATGAGAAAATATGGAGTGGGAGAGATGAACTTGTCCGTAGGATGAATGGAAGAATTACGGCAATNGAAGAATTACAGCAACAAATAATGGAGCTAACACAAAATCAGGGCTCATTTTATTAACGTTTGAAAACCTCAAAGGAGTGATTATGTAGTGCAATGTATGAGTCACAGGTGCCCAGATGGGCGGCCAGATCTCGTTTTCCCATCATAGCCCGTAGAGCTCAATGTATCTTCACGTTGCATGTAAATTATTCTACTTCATAATGATTGAACTCCTTTATCTTCATTTAAATGAAATGAGCAGAATAGCTTCTTTGAGGGCTTTAAAAATGTGCTCATGTTTTAGTCAAAACTGGTTCTAAATGGCATATGACTGATATGTGGGCAAAGTATTCCATAAATAATTAAAAAATCACCTTTTTATGTAATCATAACAAATACAGGACAGGTAATTTTTTTTAAAGATTTTATTTATTTATTCATTCAACAGAGATAGAGACAGCCAGCAAGAGAGGGAACACAAGCAGGGGGAGTGGGAGAGGAAGAAGCAGGCTCATAGCAGAGGAGTCTGATGTGGGGCTCGATCCCATAACGCCGGGATCACGCCCTGAGCCGAAGGAAGACGCTCAACCGCTGTGCCACCCAGGCACCCCAGGACAGGTAATTTTAATCAATGGTGATAGAAACAGAGAGCCAAATGGGTTTAAGATCCCATGTATCCCACAGAGCTTTAAATGAAGATTTAGGCATGCTCATCGAATACAAAGTTGCAAGAAAGGTACACAGATCACATTTATTGTATAGATGGGGAGCTGAAGAGCACTACTTATGGCAAGTTTGAGCAGTTGTATTCACTAAATTCCCCTTGGGGGGGCGCTGGGTGGCTCAGTTGGTTAAGTGTCTACCTTTGGCTCAGGTCATGATCCCAGGGTCCTGGGATTGAGCCCAGCATTGGGGTCCCTGCTCAGGCTCCCGGCTGGGTGGAGAGCCTGCTTCTCCTTCTCCCTCTGCCTGCCACTCCCCCTGCTTGTGCACGCGTTCTCTCTCTCTGTGTCAAATAAATAAATAAAATCTTTTATTTTTATTTTTTTTAAAGATTTAATTTTTTATTTGACAGAGACAGAGACAGCCAGCAAGAGAGGGAACACAAGCAGGGGGAGTGGGAGAAGAAGAAGC
>NW_023188067.1:0-720 GCF_002007445.2 Ailuropoda melanoleuca | reverse complement strand
TTAATCAAGGTATGAGTTACACTCACTGGAGAAAATATTACGCAGCCACTAAGATTACTCTTAAGGAGACCGGCAGGCAGCACAGAAAGTGCTTACACCCTGCTGTTAAGTGGAAAAGCAGAACGCGACATCGCCTCTGCTCATGACTAACACTATGCAAAATATGTCTGCATATGGAAAAACACTAAAAGGGGCTCCAAGATATGATAGCAGCCCTGACGGGGTGACGGTGGCGTTGTGTACGAACATTGTTTTTCTTTATTTTGAAATTTTCTGCAATGTTGTGATATTGTTGTTTTCCAAGAACAGAGTTATGCATGAGAAATGAAATGATCTGAAAAGCTGAGCAGAGACTAGAATTAAATACGTGTCAGGCTCCCAGAGGCATAGCCATCCTCTAAGTCGTGGAAGCCAAAGAGAAAATTGCAAAGGAAAAGACAGGCAAGGCTCGCAAAATAAAATATCAACATTCAGCCCAATGCAATCTTTCACCAATGTACTTTATTTAGCAAAAGAAATCATTTTAACAGGACACACACTGCTGGCGAGGCTATGGTGTCACCCAGGGCTCTCTGGCAGGGGGACTTGGCGTGACCTTTCTGGAAAACAATTTGGCAATGTATCTTGAGCGCTGCACATAGGATCCTGGGTTGGGGCCTGGTCTGACCACCCTGGAGATGGTGTGCGGACAGCCTAACTCAGTAGAAGGCAAAACTGGAT
>NW_023188066.1:0-2158 GCF_002007445.2 Ailuropoda melanoleuca | reverse complement strand
ATTGACAAACCTCTGGCAAGTATCAAGAGAAGAAGAAGGAAAGTACATTTAAACAATATTAGGAATAAAACAGGCACATAGGTACAGGTGAAACAAGGATTAAAGAGATAAGAGAATGTTATAAACACCTTTAGCCAGCTAGCTTGAAAACTGAGGTGGAACGGATGAATTGCTAGAAAAATGCAAACAACTAAGTGTGACTCAGAGAGCAACAGAAAGTGGTTGTGCCATTTTACATCCCCCCCAGCAGTGTCCAAGCATTCCAGTTGGGATGATGGGATTGCATGGCTATTGCCACAGATGCTCTGCAACAGAGGTAGGCNAGTACAGGTGAAACAAGGATTAAAGAGATAAGAGAATGTTATAAACACCTTTAGCCAGCTAGCTTGAAAACTGAGGTGGAACGGATGAATTGCTAGAAAAATGCAAACAACTAAGTGTGACTCAGAGAGCAACAGAAAGTGGTTGTGCCATTTTACATCCCCCCCAGCAGTGTCCAAGCATTCCAGTTGGGATGATGGGATTGCATGGCTATTGCCACAGATGCTCTGCAACAGAGGTAGGCAAACAACTGCCTATAGGAGGCCACCTGTGCAAATAAAGTTTTATTGGCACACAGCCATACCTCTTCATTTATGCAATGTGGCCAAGCTGCTTTCACAAAAGCAGAGCTGAGCAGCTGCAGCAGAGGACCACTGCATGGCCTGCAGGCCTAAAATATGTACTTGCTGACCCTTGATTTACAGGAAGATAATGAAAAACTGAGGGCAAATAATAGGCAACTGAAAGCCAGGTATGGAGGCCTGCAGGGCAGACCAAGTCTAGGATCTACTAGACAATAGCTGAACCAAAGAGCAAATGCCTAACCGATGTGTGTTAAGCCAGGGTCAGGGACTGAGTTGGGAAAATTGGGAGCGTGGGATGGAAGCATCTCCCCAGATGCCTCCAAAGATATTGATTCCCCAAGACAACTCGGAATCTTCCAAGCCTGAAGAAGTACCCACCCTACTTGGAAGAGCTAGTGCTCTCCTATGCTAGAAAAACAATGCAGAACACTCAACTCAGGATATGTTCCCACTTCCCCTACTAAATACTGGGCCTGTAGGTAGGGTTAAAGAGCAGCATAAGCCAGAGGGATGTTCTGGCCTGATAAGAAAGGACAGGGATTATACCCCAAAGTTACTGCAAGCCCTGGCCAAGAAGTACTGGAAGAAGGACATGGGGGGATGGATTCTGAGGGTTCTTGCTCAAAGAGGCTTGACCACGAAATTGAATAATGAAGAGCGTGTGAATCTAGGGGCTTGCTCCTGAAATCCAACACTCTGGTGAAGACCCCTGGAGATGGTGCAAGCTCTCTACCGGGATGGCTCCTAAAAATATGCAAAAAGAGAAGTTTAAATGCTAGGAATGCCCTGGTCAATGGCAGAGGAAGAGATGAAAGGGCCCAGGAAGTTAACACCTATGGCCAAAACAGAGGATGCTTCATGGGAAGGACCGGAAGACACACTGTACTCTAAGGTCATGGGAATGTGTCTATGAGAGGCGCCCAGCATCACTACAAAGTTCAGTGGTGACCATGGCTCCTCAGTTGGGCAGGGCTGGAGGGCTGAAAGGAGAGGCTGATAGAGAATTTGCCTTGCTGATAGCAATGGGGTGATAGGATATCAAAGCAGTGGAGGGGGCAATGCAACAGCCAAAGATCTGCAGAGAGTTATAGAGAAGGTCATTAGAACATGGGGCAAGACCGGGGAGAAGCTGGCAAGCTTGTTCAATGGAAGAAATCAGGGAAGGATGCCCAGGGAGTTGAAGGCAGGGCAATTACCTCAATAAAAAGTCACAACCCCTTACCTAATCCNCAATTACCTCAATAAAAAGTCACAACTCCTTACCTAATCTCTGGGCCTGAGCCAGTTTTCACACTGGAACCACTGGAAGAAGAGATGGACAGGTGCCCAAGAAAAAGAAATCCCAAGGAAGTATATATAATGGGATGATCCCCCAGTCCTTCCTACTGCCATTTTTGGGGTTATCTGTGCACCAACTGTATATAGTCAGAAAGGAGGACTGTTGCTAGACACAGAGCCTGCGTTAATATCAAGACTCAGAGACCCCACGTGTAATCATGTTCCTCCCATTAGAGTGGAGGCTTGGTAATAAA
>NW_023188065.1:0-1039 GCF_002007445.2 Ailuropoda melanoleuca | reverse complement strand
GTCGGTGACGTGGGCGGACGGCACGGGCCGGGTCAGCTCAGAGGCACGCGGGACACCACCGCAGCTCGATCAGAGCTTTGCACGCACACGGCTGCCCCCCGCCCCTGGCCGTCAGCCTCCACCGAAGCCCCAGACATGGGNACATGGTGGGGGAGGGGCAAGGTGAAGCAGGGCGCCCCCGGGGTTTTAGGAATCAGTGACCATCGAGGACGCGGCCGTGGGCCTCCCCCGAGAAGAGTGGGTCCTGCCAGGCACATCGCAGAGGAGGCTGTACGGAGCCGAGACGCTAGACGTCGCCGGCCGGCCGTGTCCACGGGGCCCCGGCAGCCTCTGCTGCTCGGATAGAAAGTTATTCAGAGCGGCCTCCACCCTGACTCAGACGCTCTCGAGCATTGGCAGCTAGCTGAGAACACGCGTCTTTCTGTGCTTCTCTCCGCTCTGCCATCCCACGAGGGGGTCCACATCGCGCAGCACCGTTGCCTGGCGACCTCGCCGCTCGGAGCCGTGTTTAGCAGCCCGTGTNCAGCTTCTCGGCACCGCACACCTGCTGCCCTGGGCCGGCGGCAGGGAGCGCGGGAAACACCGACACTGGGAACCAGAGTTCTGGGCTTCTCCTTGCGCAGCACCCCGCCACCCCCAAATCCTGGGAACCAGAGTTCTGGGCTTCTGCTTGCGCAGCACCCCGCCACCCCCAAATGTCTCTGAGCCTGAGTGCGTCGGTGTTGTTCCCGCTCTGAGGAAGGACCCTCCGTACTCCCCGGGGTCCAGCTGCTCTTCCCTGTGCTTGTCCTCCTCCTGCCCTGGCGTGGAAGATCCCACACAGCTCGCAGCCCAGAACCGACATCCACGTACCCTGTTGTCCACAGACAGCTTCTCGGCTCTGCACATCAGATGTGATTTCCCATCCGAAGCCAGGATGAGGCGTGTGCGGGGAAGGAGGACGGTTTGCCAGAGTCTCGAGTCCAGGGGGGCTCCCTGCTCTAGGCGTCAGTCAGAGTGGAGAGGAGCCAGGCCAGTGAGAGAGCAGGACCAGGGTCAT
>NW_023188064.1:0-1620 GCF_002007445.2 Ailuropoda melanoleuca | reverse complement strand
GGTGAGGCCGGTGTTGGTGAGTCCAGGACACACCACAGGGCCTGGCCTGGCTCAGAGCACACTGCCTCCCATGCCTACAGCCCTCTTACTCACACTCACACACACACGCACACGCACACACACTCATCCTAGCCCCAAAGACAAGAGGCGGCATTTCCTGGTCAGAACTGTGCTTCTCCTGGTGAGATTGGACAAAATCTGCTCTCTGGGCTCCCGGAATCCTGCAGTGAGGGCCTCATGCCCCCCCCCGCGCCCCGCCACGGGAGATGAGGCTCTGTCCCCCTTGTGTGCTGAGCCCCTGGGCCAGCAGGTGACCGTCCTCTCCAAGCCTTCCCGGGGCTGGGACTGCAGGACACGGGAGTGAGGCAGCGCCACCTAGTGGGCACAGCAGGGTCTGCAGGCGGGCGGGGGAGGTGGTGGCGGGGAATCCACAGCCTCCAGGGCCCTCACCCACTCAGCCCTGCAGGCGGGCCCTGGGACACGCCAGGAGCAAACGGCCTTGCACAGCACCAGACGGCAGACAGCCCAACGCCCGCTTCTCTCTGGCACATCACAAACAACAGAACAATAAAAGGTTCAAGTTCCCTGGAGTCCCAGGTCTGCTCACGGGCGGCCACTGAGTGCTTGAGACGACCCGTTTGGGGTTTTCCTCCCTAATTTAAAACTTGGTGTTTTACAAATCCCTGGTCACATGCCTGGGAGCCAGGGTTGGGTGGGTGAAGCGTTAGGTGCCTCCAGGGCCCTGTCGCCTCCCGGTGTCCCGGCCGAATCATGGCACCCCGGCCACCGGGCAGGGCAACGAGAAGGACCCACTGTCAGGTGAGAAGCCGTCTGGGGCAGAGCTGGGACCCCCAAAAGGAGCTCAGGCAGCAAACGCAATGGCGTTCCCTGGACGAGCCCTCAGCTCTGGGCCGGTGGCTGCAGGGCTGTGGGCAGCGGGGTCCTCCGAGCCAGCAGAGGCTGGCCCGGAGCGTCAGTGTTCACCCTGAGACCCCAGGCCCACCTTTCCAGGAACTTCCTCACCACCATGCTGGAGTGGGGATAAATGGCGGGGCACAGTGGGCCCCCCTTGCTGGCACGCCCCCTCACAAGGATGGGGCCCCCACCACCCTCTAGGACCCTCATTCCTGGCGTAAATGTACTTGTGCCCTTCAGAGACCAATGCTGCGATCCCAGATTTGTCCTGCCCAGCAGTTAGCGGGGACCTCAGAGATGTGGGGGGAGCTGACGTCAGTGGCCTCAATAGGGGAGATGTGATGGGGACGGGCCAGTTGTCCCCACTGTCAGATGTGAGAGACAAAGATGTTAACACCACCAGATCGGAGTGCCCACCACCTGGGGAGCGCTGCCCAGATCCCACCTTCCCTCATGGTCGCCCTCGCATGGGGCTAGCAGAGGAGGGGTGGCCCACAGGCAGCTGACACCAAAAACGGCTCCCTTTCATCCTGTATCTCATGTCCAGTCGGGCCACAGCAGACGGGCTAGCACGTCACTTGCTTGGTGAGGGACAAATGGATCGGGGCCCAGGCCTTCTGCTCTGAACCAGTGTCCCAGCCCTGGTTCTGGGAAAGAAGGGCTTGACGTGGCTCATCTGTCCCCTTGCAAGATGTGGGCCTCAGG
>NW_023188063.1:0-594 GCF_002007445.2 Ailuropoda melanoleuca | reverse complement strand
GACCTACTGCTCCCATTTTTTTTAAAAACCAGGTGATGATTTTGATTGAAGCTCATTTCTTGTTCCTAATCGTGCATCTGGCTTGCTCCCAGTTACTTGAATCTCAAAAAGGAGAACCTAGTAAGTCTCTGAAGGCTTTATCTACATCTTCCAANTGAAGGCTTTATCTACATCTTCCACTCTTCTTTGTCCCTCTTTCAATTCAACACTTTTATAGCACTCTTTGCAGAAAGAAAGAGAATATTTTAAGCCAATCTTATCAAAACACCTTGTTGAAATGTATTTCAAGATGTATTTTGCCCACCTTAATGTATATCTTCTACAACATGGCTTCCAAATTCACATCTTAAAATCTGTCCTCTATCCTGAGCAACATACATTCATTTCCAACTGTCCGTTACTCTTCAATTAGCTGTGCACCAATTCCTCAAATTATTCTCTAAAAGTTTCTCGTAAACCACCTTCCAAATATGTTTCTTTTTTTTTTCCTTTGTGTTACATCCCAGGTCTCTTTTTTTTTTTAATTATATTATTATATTATGTTAGTCACCATACAGTACATCCCCGGATTCCGATGCAAAGTTCGATGCTTCA
>NW_023188062.1:0-2060 GCF_002007445.2 Ailuropoda melanoleuca | reverse complement strand
TGTTCCCTCTCTCGCTGGCTTTCTCTATCTCTGTCAAATAAATAAATAAAATCTTTAAAAAAAAAAAAAGAGTAGTTTTTTTAAATAGTCATATAAAGTAAACCAAAAAAATAGCTGGTTACTCTGAAATGAGAAGGTGTTATATTGTCTTCAAGATTTCTTTCATCTCTATTTCATGTTTCACGTTACTGAAATGCAGTTACTTAAAACATATACAGAAATTTGCCCTAAGAGCACAAACACTGTGGCATTTTGCTTCTTTAAGATGTCAGTTCCCTGAAAATACAAGTGGTTACATGAAATAAATTCCAGATCAGAGATACACAATGGAAAGAGTTTATCTCGTCATGCTCGCATTGTAATGTTCTCAATGCAGCAGCTCTGTGGAACCCACCTAAGGAATGGAAATCCCCAGTGTCGAGCCAAGGGCTGCATGGCAGGCTCTGATGCGAGCTCAGATGAAACCCCGCTGAGGCCATTGGAGAGCAGATCTATCACCAAAAAGAGCTTTTCCAGTAGTGATAACATCTCTAAGGGTAATTTCTGTGCTGGGTTCCCTCTTCTCCATCTTGTCCTCTTCCCTCCACCTCCCCCTCCTCCCTAAATCCAAGTAGAGAGAAAAGTAGGACACTATCGACAGTGATAAAGCGATAGTAAAAACTTCCTCGGCATCCTCACACAGGTGTGTGTGCGCACGCGAGTACTCATGCATGCACGCACACACTCACGCACATCAGTGCTATCTTTTAGAGATCTCTCAAGATGAGTCTTTCTGCCATAATCCTCAGCGGTGGAAAAGGGAAAGAAAAAGATCAACGTAAAGTGAGTCTCCAAGACTAACAACAGAACTATGGAAAACATCCTAAGACTATTTCTTTGCTATTATATATTTAGGGAAAAAAACATGTTTTCTGGATTCTGAGATGCACATCTTTTCATATTTTAGCATTTCTGGAATCCAGATGTCTCTTACGGTCACTGCCTGGCAGCTGTCCTGACATAGTTGTCATCACCTGCACACATGCACCAACGCTTACAAAATGAGTGTCATGGCTTGTGAGAAAATCCCAGAGATGCTCATTGAACACAGAATGCTGTATTTCTCACACTCTTGATGGCATAGAGATTGATATTGTGTGGTAAAGCATGGATTTTGACAACTCAGCGTTGAAAAGTAATTCAGAAGAATCAGACACTGAAAGTAAAGAAGTTTTAGGACTACCTTAAACTTACTTCACTTTTCTTTTTAACATATGGATGAGTGATATATTAAAATCTGTCTAAATACATCTAGAGCAGCTTGTTCAATCAGTCTAAAATAAAATTTCTAAGTGATGAAAATGCATTCTCATAATTTAATTGCCAGGTTTTTTTTTTAATGGTACATAACGTTAAGTGTGTGTTATAAATGGCATCTTACTTTTAAAGAATACAGTGGTTATTATTTCCTTATTTAAAGGTCTTTATCTCCTCCACTTTGTTAATATTGAAAAGTACTATTTTTTTTGAGCAGTAATAACTGCTATTAAATGCCAAATGCTACCAGTTTGTTAAGTGGTCCATTCATTCATTTGAAAAATTCATTATGCTTTTACTATGAAGCAGGCACTGTTCTAGAAGCTGGAAACACAGCAGTGAGCAGAGCTAAAGTCTGCTGTCATGAAGCATATGTTCTAGGGAGTACAGTATACATTTAAAAATAAATATTAGTGTCAAGTGATAAATACTAAGAAGAAAAATAAAGATAGGCAGAGGGACAGAGAGTGGTGGGTTACTGAGGTAGGTTATTGAGGGGAGGTCTCTCTAAGAAGTAGTAATTTCATAAGCCTGGAAAGAAAGAAGGGAACAGGCCATGTGGTCACATAGTGGCGGCATTCCAACCAGAGGCAACAGCAAATTCAAAGACCTTGTGGCTAAAAAGCGTTTAGTTTATTCAGGGGACGGGGGTGGGGGGAGACAGGAGACAAGTGTGACTGTAACTGAGTAAGTGGGAGGGAGTAATAAGAGGTCTAGCAGGGAGGATGTTTATGACTGTGACAAGCGCTTGAGGTAGTGTGAGG
>NW_023188061.1:0-569 GCF_002007445.2 Ailuropoda melanoleuca | reverse complement strand
CTGAAGTTTATTTTGGTGGATTTCCAAATTATTTTGGATCAGTGACCTTTTTATACCTTCCATTTTCCCTCATTTTGAACTGGAACCTGAATATTGTTGTCCTTTATCTGTCTCACTATTGCACATGCNATTGCACATGGGGGACAGATCAATTGTTCTGTAGTTTCTCAGGTCTACAGAGGGAGAGGAATTGTACCCTGTGGTTAATGGACACCCTCAGGAGTCTCATCCACACCTGATATAAATGATTTAGATGTGATTTTGTAATTTTGAGCTGATGACATTAACACGACTTTTGTTTGTTTGTTTGTTTTTGTATTTACTTTGAACTGATGCTGCCATGGATGAAACTTTGGGAATATTAGGGGTAAGGTAAATGTATTTGCCTTTGGAAAGGACATGTATCCCTAATCCAGAGGATGGCCTGTAGTAAAGAGAAGTTAAAATGGTCTTCAAATATGTCTCCCCCAAATCCCTAGAACTTGTTAGAGTGATGACATATTGCTCCCATGATGATGTTGTTACATAGCATGGCTGACTTTAAGATGGGGAGGTTATCTGGGTGGGCC
>NW_023188060.1:0-1218 GCF_002007445.2 Ailuropoda melanoleuca | reverse complement strand
AAATGCCAGACATTCCTTACTGGGGAAGGAGAATCTATTTCCCTTTATTCAGTCACTCTTCATGTATTGCTATTAGTCTTGACCTAACAAATAGCTCCAAATTAAAGTTTTTTTCTTATCCAGTGGAGACAAGTAAACCACACCTCTCTACAGATTCAGAGTTCTTCTCATTTTCTTTAGCCAATAGGGCTTACAGAATGGATACTGGTTTTATTCCTAAATAAATCCAGCTACTACTCCAACAGGGAGTTGGAGAGGGGACTAGGGTCAAATTTAGTATGATTGAATTCCCCTGCATGACAGTCATAATGGCAGTCAAAGTCCTACCAAGAAAAGATGTCATCTGGAATTGAGCAGATAGCCTTAGGGAAAAAGCTTTGCAATATGTTTGGGTCTATAGACCTTTTGGCCCAAACAGACCAGCTATACTCTTGAGAGTAATATGGGCACATTTGGCATTTTTAACAAAAAGCAGTGCAGAAAAGAGTTTGTAGTGCGCAGAGCTCTGCATGCTTAGTCTGCGGGAGACCAGTGCCTCTCTGCCTTTATCTTTACTCCTTTCCATTTTCTTATTACCCCTATGGTGGTTTTTGTGAATTGTTTTTATTTTCTTTTTGAGGAGACTAAAAAGGATGAAACCCTTGCCAATATCTAAGCCTGTGGCTAATCAACAGCCTGTGACTGTGGGCTCAGCCTCTTTTCTAGGCAAGCAAAACCTGTAGTAGAGACTTCAAGAGGCAAAATTTACTGGAGGAAAGATTATGAAACAACAGGCAAAGGAAAGCTGTCTTTCCTGATGCCCCATACACAGTACATAGGGGATTCTCTGTTGGGTTTTATCCATCACTGAATTTCATTTATAATTATTTCCTGTCCTCATAATTCTCACTTTTAAACTGGAGCAAGATAACTTTGGATTCTCTTTCTCCCTTCTCAAGGACCCTTGTACTTTAGCTTTGTGAATAAGACAAATAAGAAATGCCCAAGGTATGGCTGAATAAACTTGATGGGTATGGGGGAGAAGGGGATAAATTCAAGGAAGTCTTCCTTCTTCTCCTAAAACATTGTTAATTGTATTGCATCAGACTGTGCATACATTTATTTATAAATTCTGAAGTGAAATTTTAAATTTTGTTCTTCATCATACTCAACAATTTCACAAAATGAAAGCAAAAGCTAGCTACATATTATCTAGTCATGAACAGAGAAAATTAATCT
>NW_023188059.1:3021-3259 GCF_002007445.2 Ailuropoda melanoleuca | reverse complement strand
TTAATAACCATCACTGGCCTATCCCAATCCTCCACCCCTTTCCCCTCTGAAGCCCTCTATTTGTTTCCCAGCGTCCATAGTCTCTCATGGTTCATTCCCCCTTCTGTTTACCCCCCTTCATTCTTCCCTTTCTACTCCTACTGATCTTCCTACTTCTTATGTTACATAAATGAGTGAAACCATATGATAATTGTCTTTCTCTGCTTGACTTATTTCACTTAGCATTATCTCCTCCAGT
>NW_023188059.1:0-2835 GCF_002007445.2 Ailuropoda melanoleuca | reverse complement strand
AAAGTTTGATGCTTCATTAGTTGCGTATAACACCCAGTGCACCATGCAATACGTGCCCTCCTTACTACCCATCACCAGCTGTCCCATTCCCTCACCGCCCTCCCCTCCGAAGCCCTCAGTTTGTTTCCCAGATTCCATAGTCTCTCATGATTCATTCCCCCTTCTGATTACCCCCCCTTTCTGTATCCCTTTCTTCTCCTACTGGTTTTCCTACTTCTTATGTTCTGTAGATGAGAGAAACCATATGATAATTGTCTTTTTCTGCTTGACTTATTTCACTTAGCATTATCTCCTCCAGTGCCGTCCATATTGTAGCAAAGATTGAGAAATCGTTCTTTTTGATGGCTGAGTAATATTCCGTTGTATATATGGACCACATCTTTTTTTTATAATAATATTTTTTATAATATTATGTTAGTCACCATACAGTACATCCCTGGTTTTTGATGTAAAGTTCGATGATTCATTAGTTGCGTATAACACCCAGTGCACCATGCAATACGTGCCCTCCTTACTACCCATCACCAGTCTATCCCATTCCCCCACCCCCTCCCCTCTGAAGTCTTCAGTTTGTTTCTCATAGTCCATAGTCTCTCATGTTTCATTCCCCCTTCTGATTACCCCCCTTTTCTTTATCCCTTTCTTCCCCTACCGATCATCCTAGTTCTTATGTTCCATAGATGAGAGAAATCATATGATAATTGTCTTTCTCTGCTTGACTTATTTCACTTAGCATTATCTCCTCCAGTGCCGTCCATGTTGCAGCAAATGTTGAGAATTCGTTCTTTCTGATAGCTGAGTAATATTCCATTGTATATATGGACCACAGCTTCTTAATCCATTCATCTCTTGAAGGGCATCTCGGCTCCTTCCACAATTTAGGTATTGTGGACAATGATGCTATGAACATTGGGGTGCATATGGCCCTTCTCTTTACTACGTCTGTATCTTTGGGGTAAACACCCAGTAGTGCAATGGCTGGGTCATAGGGTAGTTCAATTTTTAACTTTTTAAGGGACCTCCACACTGTTTTCCAGAGTGGCTGTACCAACTTGCATTCCCACCAACAATGTAGGAGGGATCCCCTTTCTCCACATCCTCTCCAACAATTGTTGTTTCTTGCCTTGTCTATCTTTGCCATTCTAACTGGCGTAAGGTGGTATCTCAGTGTGGTTTTGATTTGAATTTCCCTGATGGCTAATGATTTTGAACATTTTTTCATGTGTCTGTTAGCCATTTGTATGTCTTCATTGGAAAAGTGTCTGTTCATATCTTCTGCCCATTTTATGATTTGTTTATTTGTTTCCTGTGTATTGAGTTTGAGAAGTTCTTTGTAGATCTTGGATACCAGTCTTTTATCTGTAGCTTCGTTTGCAAATACCTACTCCCATTCCATGGGCTGCCTCTTAGTGTTTTTGACTGTTTCCTTGGCTGTGCAGAAGCTTTTTATTTTGATGAAGTCCCACGAGTTCATTTTTTCTTTTGTTTCTGTTGCCTTTGGAGATGTGTCATGAAAAAGGTTGCTGTGGCCGATGTCATAGAGGTTGCTGCCTATGTTCTCCTCTAGGATTTTGATGGATTCCTGTCTCACATTGAGGTCTTTCATCCATTTGGAGTTTATCTTTGTGTATGGTGTGAGAGAGTGGTCAAGTTTCATTCTTTTGCTTGGAGCTGTCCAATTTTCCCAGCACCATTTATTGAAGAGACTGTCTTTTTTCCACTGGATGTTTTTTTCCTGTTTTGTCAAAGATTAGTTGCCCAAAGAGCCGAGGGTCCATTTCTGGGTTCTCTGTTCTGTTCCATTGATCTATGTGTCTGTTTTTGTGCCAGTACCATGCTGTCTTGGTGATCACAGCTTTGTAGTACAGCTTGAAATCCGGCAATGTGATGCCCCCAGGTTTGTTTTTCCTTTTCAACAATTCCTTGGCGATTCGTGGCCTTTTCTGGTTCCACACATATTTAAGGGCTGTTTGTTCCAGTTCTTTGAAAAATGTCATTGGTATTTTAATCAGGATAGCATTGAAAGTGTAGATTGCTCTGGGTAGCGTGGACATTTTAACTATGTTAATTCTTCCGATCCATGAGCCATAGCATTTTTAATTTCCGCCAATTTCATTCTCACTTCAGCCCTTAGAGATTCTGTATTTTCATTCATATTTTTCTCAAGCCTATACATCATCTTGATAATTGTACTCTGAAATCCATTTCTGACATCTTGGTTATATCCATATCCATTAGTTCTGTGGCAGAGGCCAGAATCTCTGTTTCTTTCATTTGTTGGGGTTTCCTCCTCATTGTCATTCTGCTGAGGTGTGATTGTGGGGATGTACAGACTCCAATTATTGACCTGGACCCAAGCAAGATGCACCTGTTTTATAGGGACCTTAGAGATGTCGGCTTCTTGTTCTACCACCCTGCCTTCTGGGGCGGAGCTTGCTGTGCTGATACTCAGGCAACCCTGTTTGGGCAGAGTTGTCCTGCCCCCTTTGGGGGGGGGTTCGCTCAGTAAGAACTTTTTTTTGGGGGGGGGCGGCTTTTGTTCTTTGTCGGCTTTCCTGGTCGGCTTTCTTTGTCTCTTCTGAGAGTCAGAGCAGCAGTGACCGTATCCAAACTTCTGTCTCAGAACGGAGACATCACAGTCTGCTCTTCACTGAGCTCTCCAGGCCACACTGACTCCGTTTCTGTCGGTGCTGCTAAAAACCCGGTAGCGTCCTGGGTTGTGCGCCCCACAGCCGCTCTCCCACCCCTCGCACCCAGGGCAGGCACTTCTCTGCCCTTTGTGCTTCTAACACCGCAGCCACTCCCCCCTCCCTGTTCACTCACGAGCCCCCCCCC
>NW_023188058.1:0-6500 GCF_002007445.2 Ailuropoda melanoleuca | reverse complement strand
ATATAACCAGAAGAATTTTCATATAATTTTTCCACTTCCTGAGCATTCAAAATACAATCTTCAAGGCTGGTGAACCCAGAAGGAATATTTTCTTTGTTGATAAGTCCCCTTGAATTAAAAAAAAAAGTTTAATTTTAAAAGGTAAAAGGAACATTTTAATGACACTGTCACTGCATCACATGGGAAATCAGGAGAGTGCCCAGAAATTCCAGTTTGCCTCTTTGATCAAAATCTGAGCACAGTGCTACTCCTGAGACCACTTGGTGCCAAATAAATCACATTACAAGAGAAATTATTCCTAGAGGCAAACTGGCAAGGACTGTGTTTCTACCAATGAACAACTTTTGAGGTTGTACTGAAAGTAATTTGTATTCAAATAGGGAAAACAGTGCAATCTTACAAAACAATTTCCCATTATTAACAGATTACACACACACACACACTTTATTTTAAAGATTTATTTATTTGAGACAGAGAGAGAGAGAGAGAGAGAGAGTGTGTGTGTGTGTGTGTGTGCGCGCGCGCGCGCGCGCGTGCCCGGGGGCAGGGGACAGAGGGAGAGAGAGAATCTTAAGCGGACTCCCTGCGATCTCAACCAGATCATGACCTGGGCTGAAATCAAGAGTTGGACGCTTAATCGACTGAGCCACCCAGGTGCCCCTGCTACACACACATTTTATAATACAATGTGTAGAGGAAAATCTGAAAAGGAAGTATGATATCTTTTTCTCTAGAATGGGACAAACTGATTTTCCCAATTGATAAAGACATTTTAGCACAGTAGAAAAGCATTAATAACAAACTCTGACTGCATTTGATAATCTTGGTAGAAATAGTGTCAGTTAATAAAAACTGTGGAATACAAAGCATTTTAACTGAAGTATGGATTTGTTACTTCCCAGTACAAGGAGTTTCAGGATGTAAACTTATAACTGGATGTCCTTCATGACTTAGTCTTTTTTTTTTTTTTTTTAAGATTTTATTTATTTATTTGACACAGAGAGGGGGGGTTGGGGTAGAGCGAGCAAGCACAGGGAGCAGCAGGCAGAGGGAGAAGCAGGCTCTCCACTGAGCAGGGAGCCCAACGTAGGACTCGACCCCAAGGACCCTGGGATCATGACCTGAGCTGAAGGCAGACGCTTAACCAACTGAGCCACCCAGGTGCCCTGTTAATGGCTTAGTTTTAGAAGTAGGTATGAATGTTTTAACTACAGAATTTAATTCATTTAATATTCTTGAAATTGTTCTGAGTATTTTAAACATTTCCTTAAGGAGTTTTCATAAAATTAAATTACTTAGCGTTTGTTTTTTTACTACATCACAGGACAAATTAAGCCATCAGGGTAGTGTCAGGGCATACCAAGGTACAAACGAATGAGATCTCTCCTTTATGGTATGACTGAGTTAAGGTAAGTCCCTAAACACTTACAACTAGTATTTTGAAATAAATGAGCTCTAAAGAGCAAAGCAGATGACTACATTTTACCATCAGTTCAATCATATCCAAAAATGAAAGATAACTGATAAATATTTATTCTGCCTTCTAAATTCACATCCCGTCTTAGATGGGCTTAACATAGAGGCAAAATTATGAACTAGGGGCACCTGGGTGGTGCTGTTGTTAAGCGCCTGCCTTCGGCTCAGGGCGTGATCCTGGCGTTCTGGGATCGAGTCCCACATCAGGCTCCTCCACTGGAAGCCTGCTTCTTCCTCTCCCACTCCCCCTGCTTGTGTTCCCTCTCTCGCTGGCTGTCTCTCTCTGTCAAATACATAAATAAAATCTTAAAAAAAATTATGAACTAAATATTATCCTAATATTTTCAAAGTTATACTATCTTTGGTGATTTTTAGCACTCCGTATTTAATTTAATCTTATTTTACCCAACTTTTAATGGAAAAAATATACTTAGCAAAATTACAGAAAAGATTTATGCAACAAATACTAGAAATATCCTACATCTAAAATCACAGAATGCAGAGGAAGAGCGGACAGGGACTCACATGCCGGCACATGTCCTTGTGCAGACACTCTTCAATCTCCCCTCCACACACTGAGGGTGGTGCCTTTCTATGGATGGCTGGATGAGTCTGGTCTCGACTTCAAAATTAATTGCTTTACTATATAAATTCTGTCTATCACTCTTCATACTTCCCTTAACTCCTGGGGTATACATCCTATTATAATCTCTTTTGTGGAGGGGTTTTATGTTTGAAAGCTGTTATGACAGAATTGTGTTTACCCCCAAATTCCTATGTTGAAGCCCTCACCATCTGTTAATGTGACTGTTTTTGGAGACAGGGTAATTAAGGCTCAGTGAGGCCATAAGGGTGGGTACTCTAATTCAACAGAACTGGTGTTCTAATAAGAAGAGGAGGAGGGATGCCTCGGTAGCTCAGTTGGTTGGCTGCCTTTGGCTCAGGTCATGATCCCAGGGTCCTGGGTTCAAGTTCCGCATTAGCCTCCTTGTGAAGGGGGGTCTGCCTCCCTTTCTGCCTGCAGCTCCCCCTCTTTCTCTCTCTGACAAATAAATAAATAAAATCTTAAAAAAAAAAAAGAAGAAGAAGAGGAGGAGACACCAGGAGAGCAAGCACTCGGAGGAAATGCCATGGGAGGACATGGTGAGAAGGTACCATCTGCAAGTCCAAGAAAGAGGTCTCATCAGACACCAATCCTGTCCGTACCTTGATCTTGGACTTCCAGCCTCCAGAGCTATGAGGAAATAAATTCCTGTTGTTTAAGCCACCCAGACTGTGGTATTTTGTTATGGCAGCCCTAGTACACTAATACAAAAGCTAAAAAGTTTTAGAAATTAAAAGACAAAGTTTATTTTATAATCTTTTTGAATAGTGAATGAAAGACTGGAATAAATGCTGTCAAAATAAATAATGGAAATCTGTTCGGCGTGCTCATGTGGCAATCTTGTTCTTTTAAAAAAAAAAAAAATTCTCTGCTCTTGCATGAGTCAACACCTTTCAGCCATGGTACATATGTGACTGTGAGGAGCACTGGTAAAAATTCCTGCCCGCAACATTCCGACAGGGTTCAATCAGGCTTGACATCACTGAAATCTGACATGAACTCAGATCTCTGGGGCCTCTCACTTTATCTAGAGTTTCTTCCTCATCCCTACAGACACCTTAATGTTCTGGCAATACTCAATTATTTATCATTCCCCTAATACAGCATTGGTTTTTTTGTTTGTTTGTCTTTTTTGTTTACTTTGCAGTAGGAATTTAATATAGTATTTATATAACAAATATGTACAAATTTCCAGTTTATTGTGTTTTGGACAGCTGAAATCACTTTCACCTAAATTACCCTTTGTTTTTAAGAAAATATTATAAAATTTTCACACATATAAAGGAGACACTATCACGATGAACTTCCATATACCCATCACCAAGAGTCATCATTTCCATGCACCTGGCAGATGGCAGGTTTTTTTTAATAAATGAATTAAACTGAACCCCTTCACATAACGAATATATTCCTTAAACTTTGATATTTTTATGGTAGCAAATAATAACATAAACCTGATAAAGTTTTCTTATAAATTTAGACAAAATAAGAAATCATTTACGCTAAAATGACATATTTATAGTCTTAGTCTATCTTCTGTATTTATTTCAAAAATCTGCCATGATGACTTTAGTACAGACTTTACTGACACTAATCTCATCCTGAAATATGGCTATCATTGACTTCAAGGATATATTTTTTTACTTGGTTGCAGCTTTCAGTTGTTAGGAGGCAATATAATAGACAAAAATACAATGAATTTCTAATTTTTAAACTCTATAGAATAAAGTCTAGCTTAACCTTTATTTTTTTAAGCAAAGCCTGATGAAAATCTTTGATAAATCAATTATGCATAGGTATATACTAAGAAAAACATACTCACCACGGGCTACGATAATGATTCTCAACCTCTGCACACTCAGTGATTTGTCAGCTATCTCCTGGGGGCACACTGGCGAGGACCCTCATGGGGACAAAAGTAGTAGGTCTGGGGCCCTGAGGGAGAAAGGCCTTGCTCCTCCACACACCAGGTAAGCTCAGAGAGGCAGTGCAGCTTGGACTGGGAGTTGAAGACAAAGGACTATCAAGACATGTTAATTACCCAGTATGTCAGGTTAGGAAGAGGCCACATGCCTAGGAGGCTGAGGCCAACAGGGGGCATAGGAAGGGGACCTCGTGCCCAGACCATGCACCAAGGAGAAAGAATAATGTGAGACTGTCTCTAAGTTACCATGGACACACAGTTTGTAGCCTGAGATTTACTCACTCAGTGTCCAACTCTAGTCCGACCACAATGAGCGACCAGCATGAGCAGTGAAGGAAATACCAGAGAAGAAAAATTAAGGGGAAGGCTAGAGTTTCACAGGTTGTAGATTAGTTGGTTTCTACAGTTCTTCATCTCCTTTTGTTCTCCTGATATTGATAGTAAAATATGATCAAGAGAACTTAGAATAGAAACATGCTTGGACGTGGCAAACTCTAAATTCTGCAGGAAAGGCTACTCTGTTTCATATTTTTCTATCGCCTGTTCCTTTGGACCTTATCCCACTGTGCTGTCCCTTGCCTGACACCATGCACCCACCATCAACACTACCACCGTCTGCTCTGTTATTTCCCTTGTGCTTACTACCACTTCCAACCTCTGCTTGCTATCCCTCTGTCCAAACAAGGAGGGTGGAAAGCATGATGTCGTGACACACCAAGGATATTTTAAAAATGCAATGTGTTGCTACATACTATTTGGCAAAAAATGAGGCAGAGGGTAAGAACAGTATTAAATAATTTGTACTTGCTGTGTAACACAGTCTACGCAGTACACAAGCTAATTATACTCCTAAACATTTTCTATAAAGCTTAGTCAGGAGCTAATTTTAAATGTAAATACCTCCTATATTATAATTTTTCTGTTTTCTAAAGGTAATATTATAGCACTCCCTCCTATCCACCAGCCCCAAGACAATTTTTTTTTAAGTTCTGCTTATATCACTTAAAAAGTCAATAGTCTATACCACTGTTTTATTTCTAAAATTACATTTACTAGTATGGCTCTTAAACATCTTCATGACATGCAGCATGGTATTTATTTATACTATTTACCTTTTGTGTCTGTAAGCAAAAAGAAGTTTCCTTTTTTTTTCCCTAAAAGTTTGATGTGCATTATGAATCCAGGTGAAAAGGAATGAGGGGGACTAAGGTCTGATTTAGTCTTTGACATTTATTTATTTTTATTTATTTATTTTTAAAAATTTTATTTATCTATTTGACAGAGAGAGAGAACACAAGCAGGGGGAGTGGGAGAGGAAGAAGCAGGCTCCCAGCGGAGGAGCCTGATGTGGGGCTCGATCCCAGAACGCCAGGACCATGCCCTGAGCCAAAGACAGACGCCTAACGACTGAGCCACCCAGGCGCCCCTAGTCTTTGACATTTAATAAGGAGTTCAAAACAATAACTTTATAGAGACCAAATGCTATAGTAGATAAAAATAAAACTTCCAGGAAAAATATATGAATATAACTTTATTTTCCTTGACATTTAAATGATGATTACTGAAAAATATAGATAATTTTTTATCTGTATTTTATCAAATCCTCTAACGGAGAATAAAGTTCCTTACGATACTAGTCTTGAAACTCATGCTGTGGGAAAGCTTAAAATTAATCATTATGATAATAAAGAACTTAAGTATTTCCTCTTCTGATGAGACTTAAGCTCAATCCTTCTGAAACTAAAATGCAGTCAACTGTTAGAGTATTATGGTGATATTCTAGTATTGCACCAGGCCAATACAGTAGGGAAATCGGTTGGTGTCATAAGTTAGTCTAACAACCAAATGAATGTTGTCTAATAAGAAAAAAACCACATCTGCGGTGCCTGGGTGAGGAGCTGGTTGGGTGCCCGACTCTCGGTTTCTGCTCAGGTCGGGATCTCTGCTCAGCATAGAGTCTGCTTGGGATTCTCTCTCCCTCTACCCCCACCTTACCCCCAACGCGCACACATGCACGTTCTCCCTCTCTTAAATAAATAAATCCTAAAAACCAAAAACAGAACACCTCTGGACAGACATATGGCAATTTTCTCCTCCAGTGGTTCAGCATCCCTCTAAAGAAGATACTCATGAGGAAAGGTATTCAATCAGAGGTGGTATATTGTAGGAAGCAATATACCTACAATATCCTACAATATCCTACAATATACATGTAGACAACATAAAACATCCAGACAAAACTGACCTATTCACTTAGTCACCTACAAATTTCCAAATGTTAGCTACGTTTAGAATAAACGTAATAAATAAAAAAGAAATTTTTGAAGTTTTAACCTGAATACTGAAATGGGAATGGCTACAAGACAGTGACTAATTCAGCTGTATCTTTTTAAAAGGAGAGGAGAACACGCAAATAAGAAGCAGCAAGGCCAAGGGGCGCCTGGGTGGCACAGCGGTTAAGCGTCTGCCTTCGGCTCAGGGCGTGATCCCGGCGTT
>NW_023188057.1:0-790 GCF_002007445.2 Ailuropoda melanoleuca | reverse complement strand
TAATTTGAGGCTGGTGGTTAGAGAGAAAAGTTCAGGGGTCACGTGAATCACAGTTTCTGCTGTGAGTCATTTTACTCTTAGGGTATACTGCTTAAATTCTCTGTCCCTTAATTTCCTTATTTGCCAAATGGGAAAATAATACATCTTAATTTCTCTATTGGGAACAATGTGAAGCCAAAGTAGACTTGACTAAAAATATTTGTTTGCAAGTTCATACCTTGCCTTATTCCAAAAGAGATTATCTGTTGGCTAAGAATATATAAGCCTGAAGGATTGAAGATTGCTTTATGAGCTGCATTCAGGATGTGGTAAAAAACACTTGAAAATAAAGCAAGACTAACTAACCAGCANTGACTAACCAGCTTTATACTGAGGCTCTGCATTTCTCTTTCACACTGCACATTTTCAGAAAGCAAAATGGTGCCAAAACAGCAGGGTACAAAAGATAAGCCATTGAAGCAAGTAGAGGAAAAAAGAGCATATGCTGTCCAGGGCTCTAAGGAAGCGGTGTCTAATTGTGGTCTTGACTTCCATGATGGAACATTACACAGGCTTGTGTCTACTAGTGCTCTGTTTGCCTCAGTGCTAGATTTACTACCTAGTTTTTTGTGTGATGCTGAGAACATGTAACATCACCCATGGGTAAAAATTTCTAAGTCCACTGCAAATATTGCCCCTTCCTTTATCTTACCCCAAATGAACTGATCGACTCTAATCTCTCTTCTGCCCCTGAGGTTTCTATGTAATACCAGTCTAGTGGTGCCTAATGACAATACGAGGACATGCACCA
>NW_023188056.1:1143-1293 GCF_002007445.2 Ailuropoda melanoleuca | reverse complement strand
TGTCTTGCTCCAAAAGGCTAATTTCTGAGAACTGAATCATTCAGTCCACACTTCCCTCTTGCTTCCAGTTGCGTTTGGCCAATGGGAAACAGGGCACAGGTTGGGAGGGTACAAGCAGAGAGGGGTTGGGGTATTTATCTCCCTGCTCTC
>NW_023188056.1:0-894 GCF_002007445.2 Ailuropoda melanoleuca | reverse complement strand
TCAAAATTTATTGAATGAGCCATGTCTTTCCAGCTGATACCTAAGATGCAGTGTTATACTTCTCACTTTCATTGTTACGCTCATTTGTTAATTTCCTCTCTAGAAGAGAATTACTGAGTGAAATAGTAGAAGCATTTTCAAGGTCTCTGATACAACGTAGCTAAACAATATCTGGATAGTTTATGCCATTTTTTAAAGATTACTCTTAGCATTTTCTGGGAGAAATCCCAGTTGCATGGAGATTTGCAGGAGCTGGAATCAAACCCTTGCCTGAAGGTTGGAAGCTCCCGTAGTTGTAATGGGAGAGGCAATTCCTGGTAAGCAGTCTCCCCAGGGTCCCCTTCATGTCGCTGTTCCTCAGGGTGTAGATAAGCGGGTTGAGCACTGGAGTTCCCAGTATGTACACCAGTGAGATGAACTGATCTTGTTTGGGGTAGTAGCTGGAGCTGGGGCGCAGGTACATGAAGGCACAGCAGCCGTACTGCAGCAGGACCACAGACAGGTGGGAGGAGCAGGTGGAGAAGGCCCGGTGACGCCCAGCTGCTGAGTGGATCTTGAGCACGGCAGCCACAATGAAGACATAGGAGGTGGCAATGAAGAAGAAAGGGATGGCAATGGCCAGTGTGGCTGCCACGAGCACTGAATGCTCATGGATGTGGCTGTTGGCGCAAACAAGCCGCATCACTGGTGGGGCGTCACAAAAGAAGTGCTCGATAGTGCGAGTCCGGCAGAATGGCAGAGAGAAGATGAAGGCCACCAGTTGTATGGACAGGAACAAGCCGATGACCACAGAGGCCATGACCAAACGGCCACAGAGAGTTAGGGTCATGGTGAGAGGGTACTGCAAGGGATGGCAAATGGCAACATAGCGGTCATAGGCCATGACGGCCAAGA
>NW_023188055.1:0-611 GCF_002007445.2 Ailuropoda melanoleuca | reverse complement strand
GCAAAATCTTTCTTGAGAGGCAAATTTGGCCTTCTTGTCCCTAATTCTTACCATCTGAGATCTGATGGCCCCACATGCAGCCACAGAAGTCATTAAGGTCCCCACATTGAAAGCATCACGCCAGGGGCCTGTCCTGGCACCCCAGGGGCAGGGGGCTCTCCGGACCAGCGCGGCTGACCCCCAGGCCTTGGGAAGCANCTTGTGAAGCGACAGACCTTCAAAACTGAAATGAAATCCTTTTGCTTTGGACACTCAGTAGAGAGTAAGAATTTGAGTGAAAGCCACTTTTTTAGTCTGAAATAACAGTAATGCCAGTCTGAGCCTTAGGGTTTAGATGCCGGAACAGGGCCCAGCTGGGATGTCCCAGCCACCCTAAGCAAACAGGTCACAGGACCACTGTCCTTCAGCCTGGCTGCTCCTTTTACGCCGCCTTGCCTGATTTTAATAACAAGTCCCGCACACCCAAGGTGGCTGGAGTAAGCAAGCAGCCAGAGGGCACACACTATGCGCCTTCTCTGTGCATCCTGATTACTGCACAACGGGCCACGTTTGGAAGTGGCTAGAGGAAAGGTAGTCCCAGGCCGTCTGCGTCAGCATCTGCACGTTAGCCA
>NW_023188054.1:0-1256 GCF_002007445.2 Ailuropoda melanoleuca | reverse complement strand
ATGTGCTTGAGGAACAGCGATGAAGGATTTGTGATTATCTTGAAGGACCAATAAAAGCAAGAGCAAAGAAGACCAAAGGGTCTTCGCCTTTCAGCTCTGACCCCCTTGCCTTCTCCTCTCTTTCNTTGCCTTCTCCTCTCTTTTACGGCAAAGTTTGGAGTCATCTTTCATCAGTCGGTACAGGGATTGCTGGCCATTCCCAGCAATATCTGAGTCTTAGCCCTAGAATTTCTTATTTAACCGCTATGAGGTGGGGCCATGCACTAGGAGTTTTTAAGGTGTCCAGAGTGATTCTCATATGCAGCACAAAATTTTAAATTTTTAAGTAATTTAATAATAATTTTAAATTAGTGGCTCTCTAACATTGAGGGTTACTAGGTTGAATTAGTAGCCTAAGGTCAATCATGTGGACCCATACAGATCAAATATTTGAACGTAGGTAGCTGGACTAGAAGTACCCACATCCTAACACGATACTACTCTGACTCTACCTAATATCGATCTTACCACATCTCATACTCACAAAGACCAGTGAAGCTGATAGGTTTATCCCCATTTTATAGATGAACACCTGAGATAGAGAGAAGTTGACTAACTTCTCAAGAGACATGGCAAATCAGTGGCAGAGGTTGGATTCACATACCAGATTTTCTTTCATTCTTTCTTCTTTCTTTCTCTGTTTTTCTTTTTTCTTTTTTTATATTTTATTTATTTATTTGAGAGAGAGAGAGCACAAGTAGGGGAGCAGCAGGCAGATGGAGAAGGAGAAGCAGGCTCCTCGCTGACCAGAGAGCCCGACACGGGGCTGGATCCCAGGATCCCAGGATCATGACCTGAGCGGAAGGCAGCCGTTAACCCATTGAGCCACCCAGGTGCCCCCATACCAGACTTTCTGATGTCAAAGCTCAAGGGTAGTTGACCTTTGTCATTCATATGTGGACTCTTGGAGCAATGTTCCTGGATTAGAATCTTCATTGCGCACAGCGAAAGGTAGAAACCACAGAGGGTTAAAAGGTACTCATGCTCGAGGGCAATACTTTTATCTCTTTCTATTGTGATACAATAAGAAACAAGTTCCTGTTGCAATGTATTTTCTCTAACACACAAAGTGGTAAAAAATAGTGATATAGAGTTAAAAGAATACCCCCCAAATAAAATTTCAGGTATACGATGTTTAAATTATTTTTTTTTTTGCAAATTGGCCTGATAATCTAGGTACCATTTACAACATTATTTCTATGGGAAAATAAAAACTC
>NW_023188053.1:0-816 GCF_002007445.2 Ailuropoda melanoleuca | reverse complement strand
TATGGTGATTAACATAATATAATAAAATAAAATTAAAAAAAAAAAAAAGAACAGAGTTCTCCTGAAAGACAGAGAGGAAAAGGAAAATAATTTGTGGAATGACTTCGTTTAGGGTTTAAGGAAATAAAATTTCAATACAAGTGTAATAGATGATACGTGATATCTAGCCCCATCCTGTAACAGAAAACACGACGAAAACGGGACAGTGGTTTTGCCTAAAGTCACATGACTCCCAGGGACAGAGCTGTGACTCNCTCCCAGGGACAGAGCTGTGACTCTAACTCAGGACCCTGCTTTCCGGTCAAATATTCTTTACAAAACGCTATGCTGTGGATCCTGGGTATGATAGTATAAGAATCAAATGTTATAAAATACAGAGAAAAGATTTCAGGGCCATTTTCCTTTCTCTGGAAATTGATTTTTCTTTCTACAAATTGTCTGCTTTCCAGAAGTCAAGGGCAGACAGTCATTTAAACACCTGACAACAATAAAAATAAGGATTGCCTTAATAGCAAACTACGAGGTTTTTACTATTGTCAACCTCCAGAATAGGGCATGAGAGAGAGTCTTAACTCAAGGCTCAGGCTGACTCCCATAATAGTGAGTTTTCACCCAATACAAGGGGTCATGTATCTGTGTTCAGGTGGGGGGAGGAGACAAAACTAACTGGAGCCATTGACTAGAGTCATACTGCAGATTCAATGAATACATGGTAATTTGGAAAATGAATATTTTAGCCCTCTTTAAGGTTTTTTTATACACACAAAAATATTCAAAAATATACATATGTGTATATTTGTGCCTATGCAGAAAACA
>NW_023188052.1:2253-2559 GCF_002007445.2 Ailuropoda melanoleuca | reverse complement strand
GGCAGAGCCTTCTGGACTGTGATGTTCATGTCCTTTATGCTGAACTTGCCCCTCCCTCATTTCTGGAATAGGACCTGCGAGACAGGCTTCCCTCGTCTGTTGACTGAACTTCGATCTCTCATCAGGGCAGAGGGACTGTCACCCTGGGTCTGCAGTCTGATCTGGTGGAGGGGGTGCTGCAGCCGTGAGAAGAGTGAGTGCTAGCATTCATGTTAACTCGGTCTCCACAAGAGCCCTACGGAGAGGTGCTACCATTACCCTATTCACTGCAGAAAACTGAAGACAAGGGGTACATTGCCAGGGACA
>NW_023188052.1:0-912 GCF_002007445.2 Ailuropoda melanoleuca | reverse complement strand
GAATGAAGACCTGCTCCAAGGGTCTGGGCACTTAGGCTAGGAACCCAATGAGTGCACAGTGAGCTCATGGAAGATTCCAGAACAAAGTGTAATGGCTCCATTACAAACTGGCTTATATTAGCACTTCTCAAAGCATGGTCCACAGATGGACATCCATGATGTGCTAAGTACAGAAAGGGAGAGCAAGCATCTGGAAACTTCCATAGCAGCTTGGCATTGTCACGACATCCAGACATGTGATTCTGTATTTGTGAACGTATCTGTCTGTGACAGATTGGGAACACAAATCCAGTCCTTTCCCACGGAAGGATGGAGAAGCATGGGCTTAGACTACTTCTTCATCTCTACCCAGTTAGAGTAGCAGACTTTTGAAAGCAGTTCCTTTAAAAAAAAAAAACACCACCCTTAGATAGAGAAGCTACAGGATGCCTGGCATACAGACGTTAACACGCACACCAAGGTAATACATGTTACTGCATCACGTGAACCTAAGCAGTAATGACATGCTGCCTTACGTTATGCTTTACTAGAACAAATGTGAAAATACCACGCAAAATTTCATGAACCTTCAGTTTCAGCTAATAGGCATCATGTGAAAAGCATTTTACAGGTATGGACTCATTGAACTACTGTAAAAATCCACGCGAGGGATCCTGTTCACGCCTCCACTTTATAGATAAGGAAAGGGAGGCACAGAAAGGCTGGGAGAGTCAGACCACCGTATCCCGCTTCTCTGTAACAGAGGGGCCAGGAGATCTGGTTTCTTCCAGTTATGGATCAGCTGGGGCGCCCATACCACAGGCAGCACAGCCCACTGGGGGGCAAGCAGGTTGTGATCTTATGGCAAACTCGGGGCCCACAGGTGCATGTGGGGGGCTGGAAAAGGAGAGAAGAGGCCGGGGCTCTGCAGCC
>NW_023188051.1:364-636 GCF_002007445.2 Ailuropoda melanoleuca | reverse complement strand
CTGATTCCACAGTGAGTTGGGCAGTGGTGGGCGGGTTCCAGAAGGTTAAGAGTGAGACTAGGAGGGAAGGGAGGAGACAGATCAGTATTTGGACAGATGTGTTGGGAGGGAAAACTGGGGCTCTGGAGACGGAGCAGGTCCTAATCCCCCAGCCTCAGCAGGTGTGTGTGAGTGTGCACGGGTATCTGTGTGTGTGCGTGTGTGTGTGTGCGTGCGTGCGTGTCTCCTGCTGGTCAAGGTCAGCGGCATGACCACACTACTTCAGCGCCTCT
>NW_023188051.1:0-223 GCF_002007445.2 Ailuropoda melanoleuca | reverse complement strand
TCTGTCTTCACGTTCTGACCTTTCACTGCTCTGTTCCCTTCCTGGTGCTTGTCAGTACCTGACCTCATATTCTAGATGTCTCTGTGTGTCTGTCTTCCTCCCCATAGAAGTGAGCTTGGGGAGGACAGGGACTCATCTGATCTGTGTTGTAACCCAGTGGTCGGGCAGGCTGCAGACACCCAGGGCTGAATGAATGTGTCCCTAGTATCCTCTGGGTCTGGCA
>NW_023188050.1:0-1560 GCF_002007445.2 Ailuropoda melanoleuca | reverse complement strand
TTAAGGAGGGCACATATTGCATGGTGCACTGGATGTTATATGCAAGTAATGAATCATGGAACATTGCATCACGAACTGGGGATGTACTGTATGGTGATAATATAACAAAATAAATATTATTTTTAAAAAAAGAAAAAAAATTAGGCTGCAACATTCTGGCATGTCTGAGGCTGCTAAAAATGCCACTTTGAGCCCTTACTTTTCCACGTGTTTATGTGTTAAGTTCTTCCAAAATACTCAATGAAAAATTATGGCACTGGGCCTAACTGGGATAAAACATTGCCAAATGCCTGGTTTTGATTTATGGGCATAGGTATTGCACTTGAGGAGAACATGAGGGGTTTTCTGAGTATGTCTGAAAGCTCCTCAAAATGGTTCATCTGGTTTTCTCTTGGGATACCTGCACAGCAGGATTCTGGAGTTTGCAGCCATGCAGTGGTCCCGTGGGTTAGTGTGTGACCAGGTCTCTCCCCTCATGCCCCTGTCTTTTCCAGGGGCATAAAGGGCCTTGAAGCCAAATTGCTTATATAGATTCTTTACCTTGATTCTAATCTTCATGAGGCCATTGGTGTGGTTATTCTGGCTACTATCTTCTGTCTCTTTTTCCTTTCTTTGTCCATAGGGACAATCCCTGGGAAGTCTATAGAACAACAGGTCATCAAAGAAACAAGACCCTCCNTGGCACTGGGTCTAACTGGGATAAAACATTGCCAAATGGCTGGTTTTGATTTATGGGCATAGGTATTGCACTTGAGGAGAACATGAGGGGTTTTCTGAGTATGTCTGAAAGCTCCTCAAAATGGTTCATCTGGTTTTCTCTTGGGATACCTGCACAGCAAGGTTCTGGAGTTTGCAGGCATGCAGTGGTCCGTGGGTTAGTGTGTGACCAGGTCTCTCCCCTCATGCCCCTGTCTTTTCCAGGGGCATAAAGGGCCTTGAAGCCAAATTGCTTATATAGATTCTTTACCTTGATTCTAATCTTCATGAGGCCATTGGTGTGGTTATTCTGGCTACTATCTTCTGTCTCTTTTTCCTTTCTTTCTCCATGGGACAATCCCTGGGAAGTCTATAGAACAACAGCTCATCAAAGAAACAAGACCCTCCTTTGTCGTCCCATCTATATGATCTAATCTGACTCACTACATGGGGAAGAAAGGCTAAAAGTTTGCTTTGACTTACTGAAGCTTTAAGCAGATGCTTTTGAGCACATTAGCTACTCAAACATAATTCTCTGACAGATGAAGTANCTCTGACGGATGAAGTGGGTAATCATTATGTTTTCAGGCTTTGGCATTTAAAAACCCTATCTGAATTCAGTAGAAAATAGTTGTGTGAGGTTGGTGGCTAAAAGAACTTTAATGTTTTGCTTATTTAAAAAATGACAAGAAGAACACATGTCAAGATTGGTGATTGTTCTCAGTAGAAATATGGGGATGTTTTTTATTCTTTCTACTTTTTTTTTCTTGCTTTTAAAAATAAGTTATGAAATCAAAGTCTTTCCAGAAAAGGTACAGTGGTACCATGTTATATTTCTCACTTGTTCTTCTATAACAGCAAATA
>NW_023188049.1:0-2648 GCF_002007445.2 Ailuropoda melanoleuca | reverse complement strand
TTCCTGGCAGGTGCAGGAACCTCAGGATACTTTGGGGACCTAGTGGAGAGGAACCTGCCCAAATCCACAGGCATCGCAGGCACATCTGATGGCAAGTACTTGGCTTGGCTTCTGGGCTGGAGAGGCTACTTAAATTTCAACCCAGAGATTCCTTATAAAAGTTCCAACAAAGCAGATTCTAAAAGATCTATACAATCAATCACTATTCTTGCTGAGCTTATGTAAATTATTAGGCCAAGTTTGTTAAAACTGGACTTGTTTTGCAAACAAATTAGTCCTGATTTGGCTATCTTGGAAATGAGGGTTATTTTAGAAAAATTATGTTTAAATAACCCACCTTTGTGGATGTTAAATTCTAGATCTGATTGTCCTTAAATGTTTGCTTAAGCTAGACAACTTGAGGTAAACTTAAGAGAAATAGCTTTTTTTTATTCTTATACAATAGCTCATGTATAGATAGTCTTCATGCTTCTTATTCTATTGGGCTAATAACAGGAGCCCATGGGCATATATTTAATTCTTTGAACAACTGGGAAATGGGATAGATTCCCCAACGCTTGTATAACTCAGCTATCACCTTGACCAATGTGACTGGGATGATGAAATCATTCCCTAAAAGCCAGAGCATACCCCACTACATAGGGTTAACTATGGGCTTGTGGAGATAAGGGATGACCCCACTTTCCTTGTGCCTGGACTGGTTGATGACTTGGGGATGCCTTTATCTCTTGACAAGTCTGCCCCCACTTGCCAGTGATTCCTTGTTAAGATATTAAGGCTAGACCTCAAAGAAGGTTTTTAATGCTTTCATCCTGCATAGTTACATTTAATCCTAGAAGCCACCTCTATGGGTGTACAATTACAAGGAGAGGCTTTAGCTGAGCATTCAGCAGCCCTCCTGGTGAAAAGGAGCCTCAAAGCTCACTATGGAACAGTCTGACTGTAATGACTTCACATCAAGTCCAAGACCAAAAGCCACCAATGGGAAGCCGACATATTAAACACCAGGCTATGCTTATAGATATGCCTGAAATAATACTTCAAACCTATCAGACTTTAAACCCAGCTGCCCTTAAGCCCGGAACTGACCATTGTACTTCTATAGAGCATAACTTTTCAGAGGTTATTGATCTTGTCTATTCTAGTCGACCAGATTTAAGATGTCCCTATTGAAAATACAGAGGCAATGGTTCATCAATGGTAATAGTTTCATGGAAAGGAGGGGTAAGAAAAACTGGGTATGCTATAGTCAAGTCTAACTCAAGACTGCTGAGGGCAAAGCCCTGTCAGCAAACATGTCTGCCCCAAAGCAGAATAAATAGCACCCACCTGTGCCTTGCAATTGGCAAAAGCCTTAAAAATATTTCTACTGACTTCAAATATATTTCCCTGGTCCTCTGTGCTCATGGTGCTATTTGGGGGTGAATAAGGGGGGATTATTATCGAGCAATAAATCCCCAATCAAATATGGTCCTGAAATCATTGCATGTATGGCCCTCCAAAACCAAGTAGCCCTTGAAATCCTGACTGCAGTTCCAGGGAGGCCCATTATTATATGACTGGCTCCTGGCTGGGATCCAATGGCTTTGCAACTTAACCTGTGTCCATAGCTTCCTCCTTGCTGGATAAGACACTGTACTCTGGGTTTTGGCTGGATGCATGGATGCATTATTAAAACCATTACCAACTCAGCCAATGTTCCAAATTTAAAACCATGGTGGACATGTTTTGTGTTACATTGGTATGACCACCTAGCATCTATCTATCTTACCTCTTTGAGACTGGAGAATGTTGTTTGACACATGGAAACTCTTGAATACATGGTCAAAGCCCTAACTGATACTCTACAGAATACAGTGATGTTAGATGTTTTTAACTGCTATACAAGGTGAAATATGTGGTAGCATAAAAACAATGCTGTGTATACAGTCCAGATTACCACAAAATACTTCTGGGTTTCTACCTGACATGAATGCTCAAATTGGGGCTTTAAATTATCTCTTTCCTTCAGTGATTGTTTTAAACTCTTGGACTGGAGGAAAATTATCAAAGGTCAACTATCAAAGATCTTTTATTCAGATCTCTCCTTATAATATTAAACTTGTTTTGTCATATCTGATGTCTCCCTGCCCAGGGCCAAGACGCCACCTTCACCACGGTAACTTCAGGTTAGCAGATGACACCTTCTACTCAAGGAGGTTCACCCATGCTGTCCATGTTGGAATCAGCTGCCTCCCCTTTCATAACTCATTTTAGAGGCTCCATGGGTACATGGAAAGGAAAGGACAGAGTGTGTGTAAGGAAAGGACAGCATCCCAGCGTGGCCTCATTTTCTGCCAGAATGCCCGGAGAATAGGTTCTATTGCTGTCACCAGTGAAGGGATTAACCACGTCAATACTTGTGTCACAGCTTAGAACCTCTGGCCCCAGAACTCTCCCCCCACCCGTCATCTGTCTCTTTCACTGTGCTTAGCACCATGGGCATTCGCCTTACAAGAAGCCCCACAGCAGATTCTCAGTAAAAGAGGCTCAGAGACAAGACCTTTTGTTGGATGGGTTTTTGTCTCATTTCCTCAATGTCTGAGACACTGTGGGTAAGTGTAGCTGCTCCCACTGCCATGATATACAGCACAGTAATAGTCAGCCTC
>NW_023188048.1:0-2909 GCF_002007445.2 Ailuropoda melanoleuca | reverse complement strand
TACCCATATTTCAAGTACATCTAGACTAAAATTTCCCTGGTTTTTCACTGACTGCACTGAAATGGTGGCCTACTGACTTCGGGCATCTCTTAAATTAAGACAAGGGTCACCCCACAACTGGCTGGTTTATCAAGAGTCCAGCAGAGGCAGCAGCACCAAATCTCCTCTCATCATCATCCCATATGGATGAGAGCTCTTCCCTGCTGCTAGTGTTCTGGCACTTGCTTTGTTAAGTGAGCAAGCTGTCCTGGAAAGGGGGGTGTTATGTGGTGCTGCAGGTCAAATTATCCAGAAGAAGATGATGAGAGGAGGTTTGGGGTCTATGATGGTTTTTTGGGGCGATCAAGAGGAAAGGAAGGGGGAAGAGCAGAATTGGGAAGATGTCGTCCAACTGTGATGCAGGTTTGACGNCAACTGTGATGCAGGTTTGACAGAGACTTGGCTAACCTGGCTGGGAGTTCTGGAGCAAGGGTGGCCCATCAGAGGTGTCCTGAGTTGGGCCAAGTAGCTGGGCTTTCACACCCACTTATTACTCAGTTCCCAGGTGTGGGCCGTCCTGGAAGGTCCGTGACCTTGGATGGGGCCACTCTCTGCAGCTGAGCAGACCCTGTAGGGGCTGACAGGTAGAAGCTGGCTGTTCACTGTGCTGCCCACACCCGGGTGGCAAGTCCTCCCTTGAAGAGGCATCTGGCCATCACAGAGCCTGGCGCACATTGTGTCTAGATAAGACTGGGAAAAGTGAGATAGGTTACCTCTGGACATCCTCTGATCTAACCAGAGTAAGAACTCTGTTCACTACCTGTGTGTCTCGTGGACGACCAGGTACATCTAATGTCAAAAGTGAAAGCACCAAATGGCACCAGTCGGAGGCTGTGAGCTGCTCAGAAAGCCACCTCTGAGATGGAGTTGGCGTGCAGGACTTTGTGGGGAGTGCTCTTCAGACACCAGTTCTGGGAGAGGAAGGAGGGGAGGCGGCCAGGGCAGAAGGAGAAGCAGAAGGCAACCTCGACACAGGCCAACCCCATGGGGAGCTCTGAAGCTGGGCCAGGCCTTTCTGCTTCTCCTTAAACAAGTCATTGAACATGGGTGCCCTGGGAAGAGGACGTGGCCATGTTGAGATGACACTTTCATCTAAAGCAGTTCTGATGTGGGCCAACAGCTGGGGCAGCTGAGTCCTGCACTCCTGATGGGGGCTCTGAGGGGTACCCCCCCGAGGGTCATCCCCCCTTGGAAGTGTACTGAGCCCATCCTGGCTAGCTTATGCCACCAATATTCTCGCTGCTGCTACCAGAACTACCGCTTTACTTACAAAATCCTGCACAAATGCCAAAAGAGGGAACACCTGAGACAGCAGCTATAAACTAGGGCTGTCCCTCAACACATCTGGAGACAGCCACCCTGGCTCTAGTGGAGCTCAAGGCATGATTTCCAGGAGAAAGGAGGACTTCCATTTCATAGCGTTGGAGGGGGAGCTGCTGATTCAGAAATCTTTTGGGCTGATTTGCTTGGATTTCCACTTAGGTTTCCCTTAAATGCAAAAGGGTTTAAGTAGATTATCTCAGCCGTTTGTCAAGAGTGGAGTGTGGCAGTGCTTATTTGTTTTGCAGTGTTTTCTTCCATTTCCTGCAGCCCCCTTTGTGATCATTGTGTCTGCTACCCTGTGCTGATCACTCAGCAGACCCTGCTGCCATCCAGGGCCGCCTGGCTGCAGGTTCCAGCATGCCCAGTTGCCTGCACTGTTTGGTCACCACTCTGCACACTGCCTTGCTCTTCCTTAGGCTGTGAGCAGAGGATTTTTCGCAACAATCGTAAAACATAGACACTCATCCCCACCAATTCTTTCAAAGAGCCCAGGGACCCCAAGCCGTTCCAAATGAGATGCTTCTGCCAAAAGAACGCAGTGAGAGCAGCTCTCGCTACTAGAGGGAGGCTGGTGTATTTCATTTCATTATGAACTCAAACCAGGGTCGAGAGGAGGTTAAAATACCTTTATTTAGCTTTCAGTCATTGTCATGGCTGGCACACAGTGCTGTAGAATCATGAGGGAGGAAGACAGAGCAGAAGGACTCTGAACTAGACATTAGGAAGCCTGGGTCCCAGCCCCTCTCCGGCCCTGACATTCTGGTTCTCTACGGCATTCCGGTTCTCTACGGATCATCAGGTCTTCTTTTTTCTTTTTTAAAGATTTTGTTTTATTTATTTGACACAGAGATAGACAACCAGTGAGAGAGGGAACCCAAGCAGGGGGAGTGGGAGGGGAAGAAGCAGGCTCCCAGTGGAGCAGGGAGCCCGATGTGGGGCTCAATCCCAGGACTCTGGGATCACGCCCTGAGCCGAAGGCAGATGCTTAACGACTGCGCCACCCAGGCGCGCCTCTACAGATCAGGTCTTTTCACTCTTCCCACTGCCTAGGAAAGTGTCAGGTTCACAGTAGGTGCTTGTAAGTGTGTGCTTTTGTGTTTAGAGCTCCTCACCCCCGGACATTGCTTGTATAAAGGAAGAATAGCTGTGGAAAAAAGCTAAGGAGTTATAAAAGATTTCCATCCCCTGCTGCACATTCTTCTACCCCCACCCAAGGCACAGTACCTTCTCCTGACGTTGTATCTTGCAGCCCACTGAAAAGATGTCTCCCAACCTCATATATCTACCCTATCAATATTTGGAATTGTCAGTGTGTGCTCACCCTTGGAGCACACTTGATGTCTAGGAGAATAGAGTTCTGTGATTAATCAGACCTTAATACTGCTTTTTCACCATTCTCTGTTGTTATTCTACTAGATATATGTTCATTTTCCCTCATGTTTTACGTCTCTTAATCCCTCCTACATATTTTATATCCCTTTGTATTTGTGCTGCAGTTTGTGTAATTTCCTCAAATATATTTGGGGTTTCCTAGTTTTCTCTTGAGC
>NW_023188047.1:5047-5913 GCF_002007445.2 Ailuropoda melanoleuca | reverse complement strand
GCCCAGGATGCTGCAGGTTTGAGCAGCACCAACAGAAACAGAGTTAAAGTGGCCAGAACATCAGTGGAGAAGGGGCCACAATCCCCCTGTTCTGTGACAGAGGCTGAATTTCGGCCGCTGCTGCTCTGACTCTCTGAAGAGACACAGCAGACCGTCAGGGAAAGCTGCCAGAGAACAAAAGCATGGAAATACCGGCTCACAGGGTGCCCAGCCCATCCCCCCTCGCAGGGAACACGGAGATTCTACCAAAACAGGGTTTCCTGAGTATCAGCGCAGCAGGCCCCTCCCCCAGAAGGCAGGCTGAAAAATCAAGAAGCTAACAACCTGGGGCGCCTGAGTGGTGCAGTCATTAAGCACCTGTCTTCGGATTAGGGCATGATCACAGCATCCTGGAAAGAAGTCCCTCATCGGGGTTCTCCACTGGGAGCCTNCCTGCTTCTTCCTCTCCCACTCCTCTGCTTGGGTTCCCTTTCTCTGACTGTCTGTCTCTCTTTCTCAAATAAATAAATAAAATCTTTAAAGAAGAAGCCCACATCCCTAAGATCTCTATAAAACAAGGGCGCACGGCCTGGGTCCCAGTCAACACTTGGGCTCTGGACAACCCTGCAATCTCTCTTCATCAGAATGACGAGAAGGAGAAGTCCCCCCCAGCAAAGAAAAGATAATGAGTCTGTGGCCTCTGCCACAGAATTGGCCTCGGCCACAGAATTAATACATATGGATGTATCCCAATTATCAGAAATGGAATTCAGAGCAACAATGGACAAGATGATGAGTAGACTTGAAAAAAGTATTAACGAAAATGTTACTGAGAATATAGAATTCCTCAGGGCAGAAATGAGAGCGAATCTGACAGAAATTAAAAA
>NW_023188047.1:0-5017 GCF_002007445.2 Ailuropoda melanoleuca | reverse complement strand
CCTGCTTCTTCCTCTCCCACTCCTCTGCTTGGGTTCCCTTTCTTGCTGACTGTCTCTCTCTCTCTCAAATAAATAAATAAACTCTTTAAGGAAGAAGCCCACATCCCTAAGATCTCTATAAAACAAGGGCGCACGGCCTGGGTCCCAGTCAACACTTGGGCTCTGGACAACCCTGCAATCTCTCTTCATCAGAATGACGAGAAGGAGAAGTCCCCCCCAGCAAAGAAAAGATAATGAGTCTGTGGCCTCTGCCACAGAATTGGCCTCGGCCACAGAATTAATACATACGGATGTATCCCAATTATCAGAAATGGAATTCAGAGCAACAATGGTCAAGATGATGAGTAAACTTGAAAAAAGCATCAGAGAAAGCGTTGCTGAGAATATAGAATCCCTAAGGGCAGAAATGAGAGCGGAATCTGACAGAAATTAAAAATTCTATGAGCCAATGCAGTCAAAACTAGAGGCTCTGACGGCCAGGGTCACTGAGGCAGAGAAACACATTAGTGAATTGGAGGATGGGTTAGTAGAAGAAAAATGAAATAGAAGCTGGTCTTAAAAAAATCCATGCCCACGAACGTAGATTACGGGTGATTACTGACTCCATGAACCAATCCAATATCAGNGAGATTACTGACTCTATGAAACGATCCAATGTCAGAATCATCGGCATCCCTGAAGGGGTGGAGAAAAACAGAGGTCTAGAAGAGATATTTGAACAAATTGTAGCTGAAAACTTCCCTAATCTAGCAAGGGAAACAAGCATTCGTGTCCAAGAGGCAGAGAGGACCCCATCCAAGCTCAACCAGGACAAACCTACGCCACGGCATGTCATAGTGCAATTTGCAAATATTAGATCCAAGGATGCAGTATTGAAAGCAGCCAGGGTAAAGAATTTTCTCACGTACCAAGGCAAAGGTATCAGAATTACGTCAAACCTGTCTACACAGACCTGAAATGAGACAAAGGGTTGGGGGGCATTTATAAAGCTCTTTGCAGAGAAAAACATGCAGCCAAGGATCCTTTATCCAGCAAAGCTGTCATTCAGAATTGATGGAGAAATAAAGACGTTCCAAAATCGCCAATCATTAACCAATTTCGTAACCACGAAACCAGCCCTACAGGAGATATTAAGGGGGGCTCTATAAAGGTAAAAAGGCCCCAAGAGTGATACAGAGCAGCAAGTCACAACCGATACAAAGACTTTANAAACAAAGACTTTACTGGCAACATGGCATCATTAAAATTCTATCTCTCAGTTCTCAGTGCCAAAGTAAATGGTTAAAATGCTCCCATAAAAAGCCACAGTGTTCCAGATTGGATAAAAAGACATGACCCATCCATTTGCTGTCTACAAGAGACTCATTTTGAACCCAAAGATGCATTCAGACTTAGAGTAAGGGGATGGAGTACCATCTTCCACGCAAATGGACCTCAAAAGAAAGCTGGAGTAGCAATTCTCATATCAGATAGATTGGATTTTAAATTAGAGGCTATAGAGAGAGACCCAGAATGTCACTATATTTTTCTTAAAGGAAGTATTCAACAAGTGGATATGATAATTATAAATATATATGCCCCCAACAGGGTGCAGCAAGATACACAAGCCAACTCTTAACCAGAATAAAGAGACATATAGATAAAAGCACATTAGTAGTAGAGGACCTCCACACCCCACTATCAGAAAAAGACAGAACACACTGGCAAAAACTAAGCAAAGAATCAAAGGCCTTCAAAGCCATACTCGATGAGTTGGACCTCACAGATATATAGAGCACAATACACCCCAGAACCAAGGAATGCTCAATCTATTCTAATGCACATGGAACATTCTCAAGAATACATCATGTTCTGGGACACAAAACAAGTCTCAACCAATACCAAAAGATTGAAATTATCCCATGCATATTCTCAGACCACAACGCTCTGAAATTGGAACTCAACCACAAGGAAAAACCTGGAAGAAACTCAAACACTTGGAGGCTAAGAACCATCCTGCTCAAGAATGACTCGATAAACCAGGAAATCAAAAAACAAATTAAACAATTTATGGAGACCAACGAGAATGAATACACAACGGTCCAAAANGATAAAAAGCTTCTGCACAGCCAAGGAAACAGTCAAAAAAACTAAGAGGCAGCCCATGGAATGGGAGAATATATTTGAAAAGGACACTAGAGATAAAGGACTGGTATCCGAGATCTACAAAGAACTTCTCAAACTCAATACACAAGAAATAAATAAACAAATCATAAAATGGGCAGAAGATATGAACAGACACTTTTCCAATGAAGACATACAAATGGCTAACAGACACATGAAAAAATGTTCAAAATCATTAGCCATCAGGGAAATTCAAATCAAAACCACACTGAGATACCACCTTACGCCAGTTAGAATGGCAAAGATAGACAAGGCAAGAAACAACAATTGTTGGAGAGGATGTGGAGAAAGGGGATCCCTCCTACATTGTTGGTGGGAATGCAAGTTGGTACAGCACTCTGGAAAACAGTGTGGAGGTCCCTTAAAAAGTTAAAAATTAAGCTACCCTATGACCCAGGCATTCCACTACTGGGTGTTTACCCCAAGATTCAGATGTAGTGAAGAGAAGGGCCATATGCACCCCAATGTTCATAGCAGCATTGTCCACAATAGCCGTATCATGGAAGGAGCCAGGATGCCCTTCAACAGATGACTGGATTAAGAAGCTGTGGTCCATATATACAATGGAATATTACTCAGCTATCAGAAAGAACGAATTCTCAACATTTGCTGCAACATGGACGGCACTGGAGGAGATAATGCTAAGTGAAATAAGTCAAGCAGAGAAAGACAATTATCATATGATTTCTCTCATCTATGGAACATAAGAACTAGGAGGATCGGTAGGGGAAGAAAGGGATAAAGAAAAGGGGGGTAATCAGAAGGGGGAATGAAACATGAGAGACTATGGACTATGAGAAACAAACTGAAGACTTCAGAGGGGAGGGGGTGGGGGAATGGGATAGACTGGTGATGGGTAGTAAGGAGGGCACGTATTGCATGGTGCACTGGGGGTTATACGCAACTAATGAAGCATCGAACTTTGCATCGGAATCCAGGGATGTACTGTATGGTGGCTAACATATTATAATAAAAAAATAATTTAAAAATAAATTAATTAATTAATTAAAAGAAAAGAAAAAAAGAAAAAAGAAACTTGGCTCAAAAAAATCCAATCTCAAGAATTGAGGTTACGGGAGATTACTGACTCAATGAAACATTCCAATGTCAGAATCATTGGCATCTCCGAAGGGGTTGAGAAAAAGAGAGGTCTAGAAGAGATATTTGAAGAAATTTTTGCTGGAAACTTCCCTAGCCTAGCAAGGGAAACAAACATTTGTGTCCAAGAGGCAAAGAGGACCCCTCCCAAGCTAATCATGACAAACCTATGCCATGTCACGCCATAGTGCATTTCACAAATACTAGATCCAAGGATACAGTATTGAAAGCAGCCAGGGCAAAGAAATTTCTCACATACCAAGGCAAAAGTATCAGGATTATGTCAGACATGTCTACACAGACCTGGAATGAGAGAAAGAGTTGGGGGGGGGGCATTTTTAAAGCTCTTTCAGAGAAAAACATGCAGCCAAGGATCCTTTATCCAGCAAAGCTGTCATTCAGAATTGATGGAGAGATAAGGACCTTCCAGAATCGCCATTCACTGACCTAGTTCATAACCACAAAACCAGCACTAGAGGAGATATTAAGGGGGGTTCTATAAAAGTATAAAGGCCCCAAGAGTGATACAGAACAGAAAGTTACATTCTATAGAAACAAAGACTTCACAGGCAACATGACATCATTAAAATCATATCTCTCAATAATTACTCTCAATGCGTATGGCTTAAATGCTCCAATAAAATGCCAAGGGTTGCAGATTGGAGAAAAAGTCATGACCCATCCATTTGCTGTGTACAAGAGACTCATTCTGAACCTAAAGATACATCCAGACTGAAAGTGAAGGGATGGAAAACCATTTTTCATGCCAATGGACGTCAAAAGAAATCTGAGGTAGCAATTCTAAGATCAGAGAGATTGGATTTTAAACTAAAGACTGTAGTTAGATATACAGAAGGACACTGTATTATTCTTAAAAGATGTATCCAACAAGTGGGTATGACAATTATACATATCTACACCCCTAACAGGGGAGCAGCAATATACACAAGCCAACGCTTAACCAGAATAAAAAGACATATAGATAAAAATACGTTAATAGTAGGGGGACTCAACACCCCACTATCAGCAACAGACAGATCACCTAAGCAGAAAATCAACAAAGAAACAAGAGCTTTGAATGCCGTACTAGACCAGATGGACCTCATAGATATATACAGAACACTACACCCCAGAACAACAGAATACACATTCTTTTCAAATGCACATGGAACTTTCTCCAGAATAGACCATATAATGGTTCACAAAACAGGACTCAACCGATACCAAAAGACTGATACTATTCCCTGCATCTTCTCAGACCACAATGCTTTGAAACTGGAACTCAATCCCAAGGAAACATTTGGAAGAAACTCAAACACTTGGAAACTAAGAACCATCCTGCTCAAGAATGGCTGGGAAAACCAGGAAATTAAGAATCCATTAAACAATTTATGGAGACCAACGTAAATGAAAACACAATGGTACAAAACCTATGGGACACTGCAAAGGAGGTCCTAAGGTAAAAATACATAGCCATTCAAGATTCACTCGAAAGAATAGAAAAATCCTAAATGCAGTTCTTATATTCTCACCTCAAGAAGCTGGAGCTGGAACAGAAGAACAGATCTAACCCCCACACGAGAAAGCAGTTGATCAAGATTACACCTGAGATCAATGAATTATAACCCAGGAAAACAGTAGAGCAGATCAACATAACTAGAAGATGGTTCTTTGAAAGAATAAATAAGATCGAAAAGCCACTGACAAGATTTGTTCAAAATTATACAGAAAGGACCCAAATAAATAAAATTATGAA
>NW_023188046.1:0-618 GCF_002007445.2 Ailuropoda melanoleuca | reverse complement strand
GGGAGGCTGGAAATTGAGTTCAACCATACAAGCCATTACTCAACTAATCATATCTATGTAACGAAGCCTCAATAAGAATTCTGGACACTGGAGCTCAGGTGAGCTACATGGTTGGTAACAGTCTGAGTATTGTCACACATATTGTCCCAGGAAAAGGTAAANAAGGTAAAAGGTCTGGACTCCAAGGAAAGGGGACAACAGGAAGCTTCACATATGGGATGTTCCAGATCTTGCATCATGTGTGTCTTCCTTTGGCTAAATCTAATTTGTATTTTCTTGCTATAATAAAACTGCCATCATAGTACATTGCTTCTTGAGTTCTGTGAGTCATTCTAGTGCATTATCAGATCTGAGGCAGTCCTGTCAGTTTGAATCATTCTAGCAAATTATTGAATGTGAAAAAGTTCCCAAATTTGTATCCAACTGGTCTGATGTGAAAGTGGACCTAGGGACCCCTGAACTTGTGGCCGGGGTCAGAGGTGAGGGCAGTCTTGTGGTTTGGCAAATTCTCTGCAGCAAAGAAGAACACTGGAAAAAGTCAAGCCACGCTGAAGCCCATCAAAGACCTCCAAAACCAGCAGGGAGCTCTGGAGTTAAGATGATCTCTTAGAGTTGGCA
>NW_023188045.1:0-579 GCF_002007445.2 Ailuropoda melanoleuca | reverse complement strand
TGGAAGAGATCTTGAACAACTTTTGGTGTGTTTATTTTTAATCATTTAAATGTTTGATATTATTATAAATAATACTGCTTTGAAATTTTATTCTCCAATTGTTCTTGCTTACACANCCAATTGTTCTTGCTTACACGTAAAATTACAACTGATTTTTGTATATTGACCTTGTATCCTGTTACCTTGCAAAATTCACTTACTAGGTTTAATTTTTTTTTGTAAATTCTTTTAGATTTTCTACCTCCACAAGCACATTATTTATGAATGAAGGCCATTTTACTTTTTTTCCTTTCCAATCTCTATATGCTCATGATCAAAATTTTCTAAAAGTAATATGTGTATTGGAAAAAGAAATGCTATGAGGTTTGGCCTGAGTGGTTCCACCTCCACCTAAAACACTTTGCATTTTGTTTTTCTCACCCAGGAGCCCTGCTATATAAGAACAAATATTTCCGTTTTCTATACAAGTATTTGGTGGAAGGGGGATATTATGTAACATGACCAAGACACACAGATACTAAATTTTTGAATTTCAGTTAGTATTTGGACAGGACCTTTCTGATTTCCAAGCTATCTTGC
>NW_023188044.1:481-556 GCF_002007445.2 Ailuropoda melanoleuca | reverse complement strand
GAGTAAGGGAACATGAACGAAAACCTTCAGGATTTTCGAGGACTCAGCGCCCTTCTCATTGGTAACAAAGCCGAG
>NW_023188044.1:0-173 GCF_002007445.2 Ailuropoda melanoleuca | reverse complement strand
TGGAACGAAAAGGCCCAGAACACGTCCGTCAGAAACAACACCGTACAGGAACCGTCTTAGCACTATCATCACCCTTCGTGAATAGGGAAACATGAAGGAGATTGGTCGCGGAATCCTGACGAGAGTGCCCCATAGTGGTCTCTGAGACCCCACAAGTGCAGGGAATTATCAAC
>NW_023188043.1:0-1109 GCF_002007445.2 Ailuropoda melanoleuca | reverse complement strand
TGTTTTTGGGTACATCCTGCTGCCCTCTGAGCCCTAAGCTCTGCTGTTTACTCCAGCTGCCCCTGCCTGGCCCATCTGCTTCCCTTCTGTGACCAGGGTGTTGTTAGATNTCTGTGCCCAGGGTGTTGTTAGATAGGGCTCAAATGTATAGCCTCTGTTCCTTCCAGTTGTCCAGGAGTAGGACCAGGAGGAGCCTATGCTGCCGGTCATCTATTGCTGGAAACAATGACAAGAGCAGGACTGAATATCCTAAGAACAACACAAATAAGTGGAGAGGTCACAGGAATGATCATGGTAGACTTGGAATAAAAATTAGCCCCACTTTGGGCAACAACTGTGTTTTATCTGAAAATGATGTCACACATTCAGAAATATGTGGTAACACTGCAACCATAATCTGTGGAAATCAAGGATAAAAAGTAAAAACCAGGAAGGTGGAAGACAACCTGAGCCTCTCCTCCATGCTTCCATAGAAGGCCAAAGTTAAGGGAAGAGCTCGGGATTTACTTTTTATGTGCCTCTCCAGGACTCTACAAATGGAATTTAGCAATGAACAAAATAAACGTAATTCATTCTTACACAGACTATCACAGGTCTAAGAGTATGTGTTACAGCTTCTTCACAGGAGAGGGTGGGCTGAGGGTGTCTGTAGCTGGTTTGCATTGTTCTGAGCTGCTCATCAGGTCATAGGACTGGAGTGTGTTTGAGAGCAGTGTGACAGCCTGGTCATCCCTGGACCACCACTGTTGGTCAGACAGATATGTCTGTCTTGGGGCTGTGTTAAGTGTGCCAACAGGCTGCACAGGGGCTTCTTGTCTTAATAAGTTCCTTATATACACACTATTGCACAGGGGCTCCTTGGCTTAATAAGTTACTTATATATACACTATATGTTGGGTCACGGCCCTAATGACTGGCTACATCATTGGCAGGGCCCAGTGCAAGATGAAATATGGGTCTCTTTGTTTATTAAGGAGGAAAATGGCTTTTTGGTTTTTTTTTGTTTTTTGTTTTGTTTTGGTTTGGTTTGGTTTTCATCTCTCTTGACCTGAGAAGGTATTTTTTATTTTCTATTTAATGTGGTGCTCCTTTGACCATAATGATTCTCA
>NW_023188042.1:0-1299 GCF_002007445.2 Ailuropoda melanoleuca | reverse complement strand
CTTCACTTGTTGGTCTGAGTTCTTCTACCTAGAGCAATGCAAATTCAAACTGTTCCCTCATCCATAACTATGAATTCATGTACAAAATTTTGGCAAGTTTTCTCCATGGTTCCCTCTTACTCTTATCTCCTGGTTCTCTGAATGTGCATATCCTATTATTCTCCTTAGGACACAGTCTAGTCTTTAAGTGCAGCACCCAAAACTAGAGCCAGTCTTCTAGATGATTATCTCTGTGAACATTATCTCTATCGCTCTGTTAATGGAGCTTACATTTAGTTTAAGCATCTATGTCATACAATTGATCATGTTGAGTCTGAGCTAGGTAAAATACTTGTGTAACTTTTGTGTGAACTATTTCTCAAGATAAATTTCTTACACCCTTCGTTTTTAGATCTGTTTTCCTGGGTATCAAGATCCCTTTCCCATGGATGTGTGGTTACTAGACAATAATCAAGAACAAGGAAATAAAATTTTTCTGTGAAATATAGTCCATTATTTTTGATGACTATCATTTTCTTTCTATAAGCAGTTCGGTCTGGTGCTAGTATCATTCCTTAAGTCAGGAAGCAAAGAATTTATCAAGTGACTCAAAACTCCATCTCCAGAGAAAAGTGGTCAAGGACTTGAACAAACCGTAGTCAAAGTTTGGGCTCTATGATGGAAGTAGCTGTATCAGTTAGCTTTTGCTACATAACAAACCACCTCAAAACTGAGCGGCTTAAAACAACAATTATTGTATAGACTGTGAGTTGGCTGGGCTTGGCTACTGGTTGTGGTCTACTTGTGGGTTGGCTAGAGCCGCGTGGTCTCCAATGGTCTCATTTACATGGAAATTGGTTCCTCGGATTTCCCCCTCTTTAGTAGCCTAGCTGGAACTTGTTACATGGTGAAAGAGGGCAAGCCCTGATGCTCAAGCCCATTTAAAACCTCTGCTTAAGTGATGGTTAGTGACTAGAGCAGGTCATAGGTTCAGGCCCTGATACAAGATGGAGGAAACAGACTCTGCCTATGGCTTGGGGGACCACCAATGTCATGTGGTAGAGTGCTGTGCACACAATGAGACATGAACACATTGGTGGCAGTTACTGCAACAAAGGGTAGAACTTTGACATCATCAATCCTGGCTTTTTGCTGGAGTCAGGTGTGCTCACTGACATTTTCACGTTGGAGGATCGCTTACTTTTGATTTGCCTAAGTCAGTTAATCATGCTTTAACATTGCATGTGCCCATGAAATTAGTTTGTGGAACAGTTTGGCATTCAAAGCACAGCTGTGTGAAACTAAGTCAAAGCACAATCA
>NW_023188041.1:0-821 GCF_002007445.2 Ailuropoda melanoleuca | reverse complement strand
CATTGGCAGCAGACAGTCCATGATCCCAGTAAGCAGTTAGGCAGATCAAGGCTCCATAGGAAAGAGGTGAGGTTAGGTATGGTGTAGAGAGTCTATGATAAGAGGATGCCTCAGCCTGAAAGTGCAGGAAAGCTGGATGAGGGCAAGATTGATGACCACAGACCTTCTGGGATGCTTGGGCTCTCAGCCGTATTGCCCACATGGACAACAGCAGGGAGGTACTCCATAAGCCTGGCAATCACTCCTGTTCCTGGACAACCAGGTCAGGTCAACGGCTCTCTCTCTGGTGCCACAATCAGTATATTCCTGGTCACCTATATTTGGATTCTGCTTCAATGCCAAAACCCTGGCCTTCACCTTAAGTCAGGGGAGCGCATATTTGTGGTAGAGGAGTGAGTAGATAGTGATCTTGAGAATCTGCAGAAAGCTATAGACTCTTCCTAGCAAATTATACTTCCTCATAAATGTTACATACAGTTTCAGAGGGTATCTGGGTCCCATGGGATTTCTCCATCAATCCTAGGAAAGTCTATAGATTTGGTTATAAGCTTTGCATTAAACTAGTAGGTTGTACTGATGGTTGAACAGTAGTAAATGGGAACAAACAGTTTCGTGTGCAGTAATCAATAAATAATAAATAAAATACCTCATACAAAATAAGAAATGCACAGTAGTTATGAGGAAAACTTCAGAATCTTATGGAGAAGCAGCAATTCAGCTGTGAATATATTCTTTTTTTTATTAATTTTGTTTTATTATATTATGTTAATCACCATACAGTACATCCCCTGATTCTGATGTAAAGTTTGATGCTTCATTAG
>NW_023188040.1:0-1174 GCF_002007445.2 Ailuropoda melanoleuca | reverse complement strand
CGGTCTCACGGTGGGAGTAGTTAGGAGCACTCCACCAACAGGAGCTTGGGGCAAGGATTTTGTAGAGAAGCGAGCAAGGAAATTATTTAATTGGCTGTAGTTTGAGTGGGTGCGNCTAGCTGACTGTTTGTGAGTGGTTGTTCTTAGCCTTGAGGCATTGACAGGAATTGACTTTGGCTAGGTTTTGGTTTGCTTACAAAGGCTCTAATGTCACCTCAGTCTAATGGCCTCTTTGATTCTTTCAGCAGGTGTTTTGTATGTTTCAGAGCAGATTCTGCTTGGTCGCTTTATATAATACATGGTATTGCCTATCTTATCATTCGTGAATGCAGATGGCTCTGAGTTCTCCATGTATCTGGTCCCAGGAGTTTGGAGAAGGGAATTTAGTGTGCCCCATTACTCAATAAACATTTTTTACATACTGTATCTTTATGTGCTAGAACTTATTTTTGTCATGGGATGATTTTGCAAAAATAGAATTGTGTTAGCAAAGGTTATGCTTATTTTATATTTTAATAAACACTGCCAGGCTAACCTCCCAGAAGCTGTCATGATGTAACCAGCCAAGTGCATAGGAGACACTGGTCTCTAACCAACTTCACCAGCCCTGGTTGTAATACTGTAATCAAAGTGCCGTTTGTACTCTGTGCTCATGTTAGTGGCTGTGCTGTTCCTTTGAGGGAGTTNTCTGTTCTGCTGCATTGTCACTTCTGCTTAAGGCAAAACACTTGTGATGTGCCAGGAACAATGGTAGGCACCTGGGCAGTAAAAGGAATGAGATAAGATTGCTTTTAAGCTCAGGGTCCAGTGTGTAGGACAGATGCTGTTAGCAGTGCACGTGAGGAGAGCTGTATAGATGAAGATCCAGCAAAGGGAGGATCAGAGTGTGGGGACGAATGAGGGAACAGCATTAGGGAAGACTTCACAGAACTGACCTTGGAAGGGTGGGGAGCAGTTTCAGAGGCATGGTGGAGGCATAAGCCATGGAAGTGTGAAGATGCATCATATACTTGGGGAACCACGAGGCTAGCATTTAGGCTGCCTGGCAGATGTCAGGAGATGACATGGAAAGAGAAGGTGAGGCCCCCTGAGAAGGGTCTGTGTGGCTGAGACTTCTGTACAGTGCAGCAGCTTGTGCAGGTGTCAGGGGATGACATGGAAAGAGAAGGTGAGG
>NW_023188039.1:279-649 GCF_002007445.2 Ailuropoda melanoleuca | reverse complement strand
TGTTTGCTCCCTGGGGAAATCCTGTCAAACCTGCTGGCGGCAATGGAACGAAAAGGCCCAAAACATGTCCGACAGAAACAACACCGTACAGGGACCGTGTTAGCACTATCATCACCCTTACTGAATAGGGAAACAGGAGGGTTAGTGGTCACGGAAGCCTTACGAGAGTGTCCAATAGGGGTCTCTGAGACCCCACACAGTCCAGGAAAATATCAACGATCATCATCTCTCGTGAATAAGGGAGCATGAATGAAAATGTTCAGGATTTTCGAGGACTCAGCGCCCTCCTCTTTGGTTATAAAGCAGAGCATCCAGGAAAACACCTCCAGCGAACAGCAGCTTTTTCACTGGGGACCCCGATTCCACATTG
>NW_023188039.1:0-179 GCF_002007445.2 Ailuropoda melanoleuca | reverse complement strand
GGAAGGTGGAACAGGAATCAAGGTGCTTTGGTACCGTGAGTGAAACACGACGAACACAGCACTGAGAAACATAATACGGCCAAAACCCGCTTCGAACGAAATGATTGTTCCCTGGGGAAATCCTGTCAAAGCTGCTGGCGGCAATGGAACGAAAAGGCCCAAAACACGTCCGTCAGAAA
>NW_023188038.1:0-610 GCF_002007445.2 Ailuropoda melanoleuca | reverse complement strand
GTTAGGGTAGGAGAACTGAATCCAATTTATGAGAGATACAGGCACTGAAGGCAAAAGGCCTTCAGTTAAAAATCTCAGCTTTATCATTTATGTATTTTCAGATTTATTAATTTATTTATTTTTGCTANATTTATTTATTTTTGCTATTATAAACAACACTGCAGTAAATATCCACATATAAATATATCTGGGCACTGTTTGATTATTTCCTTAGACTAAATTCCTAGAAATGGGTTTTCTTAGTTAAAGGCATATAGTTTTTAGGGCTTTTGATATTTACTACCCTATCAAGCCTCCAGAATAGTTTACAGTCCTACGAGCTGTATTTCTGTTCATCCATTTTCCCATTCCACTGTCTGATGCAGGCATTTTAATTTAAAATAAGAAGCAGACTGCCAGTCTGAAAGGCAAAAGGTCTCTGTTTTGGAAAAATTGTACTTTTTTGATTACTGATAAGGCTGACCATTTTTCATGCTTATGTGTTTGCATGAATTTCCTGTTCATAGCCTTTTCCCATTTTTTTGGAGTATTTGTGGGGGTTTTTTTGGTATGAAACTGTCATTTATACACACATGCACACAGTCATATGCATGTAAAGTTTCTTCTTAGC
>NW_023188037.1:0-1598 GCF_002007445.2 Ailuropoda melanoleuca | reverse complement strand
CTTTGTTTACCTCCTACCTCTGCATTTAAAGAAGAGCATGACGAGTTATCATCCATCAGTGAGTGATGACGTGCGAGTGGACAGGTGCATGGTCTCCAGAGCATTCCTGTCACTCTCCTCAAGGTCCTCCAGGTAATTACAGTCAGCCTAGGGAGATAGCGCCTTGTATCAGAAACCATGGCAGCATAAAAGTGCCCAAATCCAAGTGCCACTTGGCGGGTGAGTGAAGCGCCGGCTGGGAGCCGTATGGGTGTTGGTGAGCCCCACTTGTGCTGTGGGTCCCACACTTGGGTGCGGGCTCTGCCTTTGAGATGCTTAGTTTCAAAGGGCAGCCGCGGATATGTGTGTGCACAGTTGGGGTTCAAGGGAGACAGAGGGCCACAGAGGAAGAGAGGATCAAGGGAGAGTCGGAAGCGCCTGGTGTTCACTCCTGGTGAGGGTGGGACTGCTGCCCTAGAGGAGACATTGCATCTGGGCCTCTGCTCAGTCGGCTCAGGCTGCCGTGGCCAATGCCACTGACTGAGTGGCTTCAACAATGCAAATTTATTCTCTCAGGGTCTGGGGCTGGAAGTCCTTGCAAGATCAGGGTGCTGGCGTGGTCTGGTTCTGGTGAGGGCCCTCTTCCCAGCTTGCAGACGTCTGCGTTCTCACTGGGTCCTCACATAGCGGAAAGGGAGAGGGAGAGCGCGATCGAGCGCGCTCTCTGGGGTCTCTTCCGTGAGGGCACTGATCCCAGCATGAGGGGCCCCACCCCATGACCTCCTCTAGACCTAATTGTCTCCCAAAGGCCACATCTCCAAATACCATCACATCGAGGGTTAGGGCTTCAACATACGATTTTTTTCTTTTAACTTTTAGCTTTTTAAACGTTGATGGTAATGTTTATTGCCTTGATTGTGGTGATGGTAAGATGACTGTATACTTGTGTCCAAACTCACCAAATTGTATGCATTAATTACGTGTGGTTTTTGTATATGAATTATACTTCAGTAAAGCTGGGAAAGGGGAGAAAGGGGATGGCCAGTCCCTTCTTCAAACTAGCTGGGACACGGACACCATGGCTGCCACTCAAACAGACTCTTCCTTGGGGAACTTCTGTCTCATGCAGCTGAATCTCATACTAGCTGCTGAAACAGCAGCTTTGGAATTTGCCCTAAGCTGCCTGTAGTTCTCTGATACCAGAGTATGTTCCTCTAGCACAATGTTGCCCCACCTCTGAGATGGACGAACTGTGGCAGGATACAGGCGTTCAGTCCATAACAGCCGCTAAGGAAGGGGGGTGGGGAGGACATGCCCTGTGGGAGTGCTGTGGGAAGAGGGGTCAGTACAGCTCTGCACCCAGGCTCTGCCGCTCTTCCGAAGCCCAGCAGGACATAGGATGCCACAATGAAGATACATCTCTTTGAAAATGGACTAAAAACATAAAAGAGAGAAAAGCAAGTGTTTTAGTATCCCTCTTTGAGGGATAAGGAAAGTGGGGGCTGGAGAAGACAAGACCACAGCCAGGCAGCTCACAACCAGTGGGGGTGGGCCGTCAACACTTTGTGGTCCCCACAGCCCCCAGGGTGGCCCAGCCAGCCCGGGGCTGCCTTGTCCCA
>NW_023188036.1:0-3807 GCF_002007445.2 Ailuropoda melanoleuca | reverse complement strand
CCCAAACCAGGGTTCCCCCGGGTCCGTGCTGAACCCGCTGGTGGGGAAGGCCGACCTCATCTTGGTAGAGGTGGCAGGAGTTACCGGGCTTGCAGCGGGTCCTGNGGCAGAAGCCGTGCGGCCGGGTGCTGGCTCGCTCTGCGGGCCTGACTTCTAGCACTCAGAAGATGAGCGGTTTGCTCTGTTGATGGAGTAGGATGTGGGTGTGTGCAAGGGTACGTGTGTAAATGAGCGCATTCTCGCACCGGTCCGTGCACGTGTGTGTTCGTAGGAGTCTGACTTCTGTAAAAACCTTACACCCCGCATGTGCACACACAGGTGAAGAGTGCCGATTAGGCGTGCACTGGTGAGACCGGGTTTCTGAGTGTGTGCGCGCGTGTCTGCGAGGGCACGTGTGCCTGCGCGAGTCAGAGCAAGTGTGAGTATGTCTCACGCCGCGAGTGTTCAGCGGTTGGTGTACGTGAGTTGGATGTGTGTGTGTGACTGGGGGGCCCCCCTGTGTCTGGGGGGCTCTGCCCGGCACAACCTGTGTTCGAGAGGCTGGGCAGGCCTGTCCAGCGACTGCGGTAGCGGCTGTGTGTGCCTTCCGCGTGGGTCTGTGGGCGTGGGTGAGCGCCTGCACGCGTGTGCAACGCTGTGAGCGTGCACTTGTGGTATGTGCTTCCAGCCTACGTGTTTTTCGGTGCACCTTTGTGTCTCTGTGCCCCTGTGTGCATAGCACGGCCCAGCTGCTGTCTTTGCGTCTGCGTNCGGTGCACCTTTGTGTCTCTGTGCCCCTGTGTGCATAGCACGGCCCAGCTGCTGTCTCTGCGTCTGCGTGTGTACCTGTTTGTCGGCTCTGCGAGTGTTGCTGTGTGTTCCTGGGGTGTGAACCCGTGTGTGTGGCGGGGTGAACTTCCTGTTCATCTCCGTGTAGGCACCTGTGTCTCTGGGTGCGCCTGCGCGAAGCATTGCCCACTTGATTGGCTCTCTTTGTGCGTGTTTCTGAGTATCGGTATCCGGTGTGTCGGTTGCCATGCACATTGGAGTGTGTCTCCGTGTGCGTGTGTCTCTGTGTGGGGGTTGCAGTGTAACTTTTGTGCATGTCTCCTGGGTGTGAGTTTTTGAGTGTGTGTGTGGGTGTCTACAGTATGTTCACCCGCCTGTGGGGCGGTGTGACTTCTGTGCGTGTCGTGTGTGTGTGTGTATTTCTGAGTGCGTCCATCTCTANGGTATGTGCTTCCAGCCTATGTGTTTTTCGGTGCACCTTTGTGTCTCTGTGCCCCTGTGTGCATAGCACGGCCCAGCTGCTGTCTCTGCGTCTGCGTGTGTACCTGTTTGTCGGCTCTGCGAGTGTTGCTGTGTGTTCCTGGGGTGTGAACCCGTGTGTGTGGCGGGGTGAACTTCCTGTTCATCTCCGTGTAGGCACCTGTGTCTCTGGGTGCGCCTGCGCGAAGCATTGCCCACTTGATTGGCTCTCTTTGTGCGTGTTTCTGAGTATCGGTATCCGGTGTGTCGGTTGCCATGCACATTGGAGTGTGTCTCCGTGTGCGTGTGTCTCTGTGTGGGGGTTGCAGTGTAACTTTTGTGCATGTCTCCTGGGTGTGAGTTTTTGAGTGTGTGTGTGGGTGTCTACAGTATGTTCACCCGCCTGTGGGGCAGTGTGACTTCTGTGCATGTCGTGTGTGTGTGTGTACTTCTGAGTGCGTCCATCTCTGCGGGTGTATCTGAGCATCCACAGACGTGTAAGAGCATGGTGGGGGGATGGAGGCTGAGAGCTTCCCAACAGAAAACATCTCTGAACCTTTAAAACCACTCTTGGCCCTGCTGCTCGGGTCAGGACTGCGCNGTGTCTCTGTGTGGGGGTTGCAGTGTAACTTTTGTGCATGTCTCCTGGGTGTGAGTTTTTGAGTGTGTGTGTGGGTGTCTACAGTATGTTCACCCGCCTGTGGGGCAGTGTGACTTCTGTGCATGTCGTGTGTGTGTGTGTACTTCTGAGTGCGTCCATCTCTGCGGGTGTATCTGAGCATCCACAGACGTGTAAGAGCATGGTGGGGGGATGGAGGCTGAGAGCTTCCCAACAGAAAACATCTCTGAACCTTTAAAACCACTCTTGGCCCTGCTGCTCGGGTCAGGACCGCGCTCACGCTGTGCCCTCGCCGAGTGTGGACTCGGTGATCTGTGCCGCCCGAGCAGGTCGTGGGGATGTTGCATGAGCACTTCTCCAAGTGCCTTTGCTCTGAAGCCTGGGGACCCCCTGCCCCCGGCTCCCTCGGCCCCCACAGCACCTCACGCCTCTCGCCAGAAGCCTGCACTCAGGACCGTTGCTGAACAAGCTCACAGATGTTAAGAGCGCAGGTATAATTTTAGGCAGAAGGTCTGAAAATAGGCAACCTAGGACACCTGAACATCTTGACAGCAGTGCCTCTAATTAGGAGCAACTTGTTTTCCTTAAATAAACAAATCAAGTGAGGAAAGAAATTGCCCGAGATTAATGGCTCCCCGGAGCAGGTCCAGATGTTGGGAAGATGGGGACGGGGTCCCCGAGGACTGCAAGCGTTAGCACTCGGGGTTGTTCTAGATTTTGGCCAAATNCAGACGTGTAAGAGCATGGTGGGGGGATGGAGGCTGAGAGCTTCCCAACAGAAAACATCTCTGAACCTTTAAAACCACTCTTGGCCCTGCTGCTCGGGTCAGGACCGCGCTCACGCTGTGCCCTCGCCGAGTGTGGACTCGGTGATCTGTGCCGCCCGAGCAGGTCGTGGGGATGTTGCATGAGCACTTCTCCAAGTGCCTTTGCTCTGAAGCCCGGGGACCCCCTGCCCCCGGCTCCCTCGGCCCCCACAGCACCTCACGCCTCTCGCCAGAAGCCTGCACTCAGGACCGTTGCTGAACAAGCTCACAGATGTTAAGAGCGCAGGTATAATTTTAGGCAGAAGGTCTGAAAATAGGCAACCTAGGACGCCTGAACATCTTGACAGCAGTGCCTCTAATTAGGAGCAACTTGTTTTCCTTAAATAAACAAATCAAGTGAGGAAAGAAATTGCCCGAGATTAATGGCTCCCTGGAGCAGGTCCAGATGTTGGGAAGATGGGGACGGGGTCCCCGAGGACTGCAAGCGTTAGCACTCGGGGTTGTTCTAGATTTTGGCCAAATGCTGATGAGGCCGAGGGGCCAAGGAGGAACCTGGTGAGGAAGCCAGGGCCGGTGTGGGCCCCCTTTCCAAGGTGTGGCTGGTGTTGGGCTATGGGGGTGGAGGCATCCCTGGCCTCCATTCCTCCCTCCTCCCTGCGTCCCCTCAGCCTGGCCCCAGAATGAACATGTGTCCAACCACCCTGAGCCCGAACCTCAATAAAGAGCCTCGCTCAGCCAGGCCCCTGCTGGCTGCAAACAGGTGAGTGACAGAAATGCTCCTTATTGTATGTTCCCGAGGTTCTCTGGTCGTTTGTTATGCCCGTTGTGCTTCTAGCTAGACGATGCAGTTACCAGAAGTGTGTGTTTCCTCCCGTTTGGCCCGGGGGCTCGTTCAGAGCTGCATAATGAACACCTGTACTTCTCAGCATGGATGTCGCCCGGCCCTACTTTGCTTGCTGTTCATCCCAACATCAGCAGTGATGATGATGATGATGATAACGTGTCAGTGTTTTTGGAGGGCTTGCCAAACTCCACGCCTTATGCCCTCGGAGGTAGTAGTCTCTGTTGCTGCCTTCCGTTGTAACCTGTCACCCTCAGAGCGGTGAGCTGGCTGGTCCCATCACACAGCCCAGAAGAGGCATTTTGGGTTGGCACTCAGTGCCCGTCTTCAGCGGGCACCCAGTGCACTCCGTG